>NC_065573.1:27336515-27639545 GCF_937616625.2 Mercurialis annua | reverse complement strand
TGTAATATAAGTCCCATCTGTAAGCATCTATACTATATATAAAAGCACGGATGGAGGGGAACAAATTTACTGAATAATTCTTTTCAGTTTACTACTAAATAAAGGTTTTATAGTCATTAACTAATTAATTATTTAATTAATCACTATTGTAATTAAAGTCCTAATTAGAATAGGTAGTTAAATTATCTCCAATTTAGTTTTTAGTATGTAAAAAATTAACTAAATCTCCAAACTATTAGGAATGTCTATTTTTTAGTTTGATTGAACTACAAAATTAAAATACTGTATTTGGTCAATATATTATTATTTAAATTTCTATCTTATTATTCAGTATGGAAAAATATTTTATAACCGAATATATTATATTTACTTTTACAATTTTTTTTAATTAATTTAATATTAATTATAAATAAAAGATTGATATAACTATACTAAATTTACTAATATGTTCATTGATATAAGCCACGTGCATAGCACGTAATGCAAAACTAGTATTAGTCAACATTCATAAAAAAAAGAGTGTATTAGTAAACAAAAATCTTGATGGTTGGTTGAAGTTATTGCCTTGATAAGCTCTTAACCATAAACTAACTCGCTATTATATCATTTTAAGCATAATTAGGCAGTAATCCATAATCCTTAGTATTGTGTTGTCATACATGATACATTTATCAGAAACTAGATAAAATGCTGCCAATGAGGAAGAAATACGTGGCACTTTTATACAGAATGCTTCTATTCTAGAATCGTAAAATTGGAAAACAATAATAATTTTCAACCTGAAATTCCTTGGTTAATTAGTAACTGTTAATGGATAATGCAATTATAAATTTGATTAAGGTCTTGCATATGATGATGGTATGGTGTCAAAACTTGTAAACTTAAACCATCAAATGTCTTCTACTCCAAAGCCACTCCACAATTATGTTACGGCACAACTATGTGATCAACTTACTAAATGACATATATTTTTTTCTCTATTTCTATAAGAACGAAAGATCACTTTACCCCTGAACATGGCACAATATATTAAAAACGTCTAAATTAAAAAAAAAACGAATCATTTTTACTCTGAATTTAGCATAACCGGCTCAAAAATACTTTTATGTTGACGTGGCACACTATAAAAAAAGTGAGTTTTAGCAACGGTCTATTACAACGACCATTAAAATCGTTACAATACATATACCTTTTATAACGATTATTTTAATATCGTTTCTAAATATAAGTATTTTACAATGCCTAATAAAATCGTTATAAAAAATTATACTTTTAGCAACGACTTAATTTATATCGTTTTTAAAGATAATTATTTTACAACGACTAATCATGTCATTGTAAATTATTAGCTTTACCAACGATTAAATATGTGTCGTTTTTAAATATTATCATTTCACAACGACAAATAATTTCGTTGCTAAAAGAAAGAAGGAATAGTTAAAATCGCACATTGAAAATAAGTGAAATGAGAATGATGCATTCTCACTATAAAAGAAACCCACCCTTCACTATAAAAATAATTTTTACTTATGTTGTAACATATCAATCAAAAAATAAAAAATATTAAATTCTAATAATAATTGTATTTTAAATTATAAAAATTATAAAATTGTATAACATATTAAAATAATAATTAATGTTATAATATTTTGACGACGACTTTTTATGGTTACTAATAACTTTTAACAACCAATCTTATAGATTTTGTAAAACCTATAGCTAGGGGTGAGCAAAAACCGAACCAAACCATTAATCCAATCCAAACCAACCCGAAATTCATTTTGGTTTGGTTAAAATGGATTGGTTTGGTTTCAAATTATAAAAAAGTATGGTTTTTGGTTTTGGTTTGTTTTCAACTAGTGGTTAACCGAACCGACCGAAAAACCGAAGTTTACAATAATATTATTTTTATTAATATTTATATATGTTTAAATATATATAAAATTTATTTATTGAAATATTTATATAAAAATATAATATGTGTGTATAGATACATATATGAAAATAAAACATATAAACTAATACACACATATAAGTAAAAATTATTATGCATAATTTTAATTATTACATATAATTATATATAATTTTTATCTAAATCTATATTAACCAAACCGAATCAAACCGAACCGAAACCGATGCTAAAGTTTGGTTAACCGAACCGAAATTTTACATAAATATTTGGCGTGGTTTGGTTTTTATATTTTCCCTTAAAATATGGTTTGGTTTTGGAGTTTACTAAACCAAACCAAACCGAACTGAACCATGCTCACCCCTACCTATAGCAACGACCATTATTTAAAAAAGTCGTTATAAAAAACATTACATTACGCCAACACGCACAACCACATTTGTCGTTGTTAAAAACTTTTAACAACCATATTTTAGGTTTTCACAACGACAACTCACGTTTTCAAAAATTAAGTTTCTTGTAGTGGCACCTTAATTGGAGAGTGAGTTTCTAATCACTCATAATTTACTCTAACTAATTATATTTATATACTAATTAATCACGTTACAATTTAATTAATCAGGGGTCTTTTTTAACTTTTTTCAAAAAAAATTAAATTTTTTTAAATTTTCCGGCGAGGAGCTCCTCGCCGTAAAGAGGAGCTGAAGACAAGAAGGAGCAGCTCCTCTGAGTAACGTGCTCTCTGTTCTTGACGAAAAATTATTCTTCGTCAAGATAATTCTTCGTCAAGAACAGATCGTCACATTCTTCGTCAAGAACAGATCTATTCTTCGTCAAGAACTGAGAGCTGTTTTTCACGAATCGTGAAGAACAACTCTTCTTTTTTTCACGGATCGTGAAGAACAGAGATATGTTCTTCATGATTCGTGAAGAACAGATCTTGTTCTTCACGGTTCTGTGAAGAACATAAGGGAAAATGGTGAACGGTTGGAAAAAATTTAAGATTTTATTTTTGTTAAAAATATAATTTTGGAGGTTAATTTGTTATATATATAAAATTTTAGAGTTAATTTATTATATAAATGTTTAAATTAAAAGGATTATAATTATATTTTTTAATTATTAGGTATTAATTCTAAATTTTGAAAAAAAAGTAGGACAATTTTAAACTTTTTTCTGTTAAAAACCACCTTGAAAATCGGAGAGTGTATCTCACTCTCTTGAGTGAGAGTGGGAAGGGAGGTTTTATACCAATTTTGTCAAGTTCAAGATAAAAGTGGTCCATTTTTTTTCAATTTAGACATTTTTGATATTTTGTGCCAAATTCAGGAGGTAAAGTGATCTTTTATTCATTTATATGATTATCTAACACAAATTTTGACGTACTTAAAATCATATTCATCTTCTTAAAATAAAAAAAAGGCTTAATATATCATTTGACTCTTAAATTATACAGTTTTGTTCTCTCAAACTCTTAAACTAATTTTGTATTTTATTGGACCTATTAACTTTATTTTTTGTTTCATTTAACTCCTCAACTGCAACTTGTTTACCAATCTGACCTTTTTCGTCCAGCATAGTAAAAATGTGTGTTTTCAAACGCATTGAAGCGCGTGAAGGATAATTAAAATACATACATTTTTATTTAACCCCTGAATTATATTATTTTGTTATATTTGACCCCTGAATTTATTTTATTTCTCTACCGCACCTTCAAACTTTTAATTTTTACCCATTTAACTTTCTCAAAAATATAATTATTTAATTTTTAACCATTTTATGTTTAGTGTGAATGATTAGAAGCATATAAATTAATTTATATACGATCACATATAAATTTTTTAAAAATAAATCTATTTTAAATTTTAATAATATTTTTATAAATTGTTAACGATAATAGAAATAATAAAATATAGAAAAATAAAAAATATTAAAATTTAGTCAAATAATTACATAATATAACTTTTTGCACATGTAAATATTTGTTTAAATTTCAATAATGATAAATGAAGTTTTTCTATTTTTAACGATATTATAAAATATATAAATTTACTATACTGTGATAATATTAAATAAAGACTTAATTGTTTTAAAAAAAATATTTTTAGTGTGTTTCACGAATTTCCAATTTATAAATTTTAATATACCAGCTTTTAATTTAATGGAATTTCAAACTTTTCAAATCAATTCGGAACTTTTAAAATTTGTATTAAAATTGAGAAACCCGTTAAATTTCATGATTTTTAAAGTACTTAAGCCTTAAATGATTTTCAAATAATATGTAAGTACATCATTTTTTTAAATTAAAAAAAAAATTGGCTTAATATTTTTTTGACCCCTAAACTTTACCCTTTTGTTCCCTATGACCTCAAAACTATTTTAGTATTCTATTGGACCTCTTAATTATTTGTTTTGGTTCTATTTAACCCCATGTTAGTAAAGTCATGTCAGCAATTTTATCCACATCATCGCGCGTGGTGTGCACGTTTTGGATGAGGGGTTAAATAGAACAAAAAAAAGAATTAAGAGGTCCAGTAGAATACGAAATTAGTTTAGAGGTTGCAGAAAATAATGGTATAGTTTAGAGGTCAAATGATATATAATAAAGCCTATTTATATATATGGAGTGGCAGATATAGAAAGAGTTTACGGTGGGGAACTATCCACCTTATAGATTTATATCTCTTGAAAACGTATTAATATATAATCTAATAATATAATTTTAACATCTTAAAATTTATAGTTTGTACACCTTAAATTCTATAGTTAGCTAATTTTTCCACTTTATTAAGTTTTTATACATTCTTTTTCACCTTATAAAAAAATGGTCCGCCACTTCATATATATAAATAAATTAATGGCTAAATAATTTTATATATTCATAATTTTAACTATTTTAATAAACATATTTTTTAAAAAATATTCAATATAATCTGTCAATTTAACAAATTAAAATAAATATAACAAAAATATGTTTAGTACAATATTTATTGCTTACATTAATTAATTATGTGATTGGTTCAATTAGGAAAAATAATTATATTAAATTGGATTTCGAACATATTTTTTAAACTTGCTAACTTAATTAACCGGACTGTTTAATTTTTTATAATTCGATAATTATTATTTTTAAAAAGTTATAATTCGGTAACTGTAAAATATTTAATTATGAATTTAGGATTATAAGGTTTCTAATAACTCGAAGCACACTCATAGATAATTAATAAAAATATATATTAATAAATTCAATTCCTATCCAATTTTAAACTTCAATATTATAATTACATTACTCCAACATGTGCACGAAAAAAAGATGTTCGATTACCTGAAGTAAACCCAAACTTTTTCTCCATAACTTAACATGGCAAAATGATTATCACACACATATATAAATATAATATATATGCAATGAACCAATGTTTTTATGTGATGTCATGAACATAGAATATAAGTGAATTTACTTGCTTGAAATTGCATGCTTTCACTCGTAAAATATTTCAATGACTGCCAAATGTTATTACGTGTTCTATTACCAATTAGATATCAGGAATGTTCATAGAGAATTCCTTATAATTACATATTTTATACTTAACTAATTCTTAGATAAATTCACTCTCTATTACAGATATTTTGTCTGTGGATTTCTCAGATTGTCCAGCTCATCATCAATCCAGCTCATCATCAAAAATTGAATCTTCTTGTGCAAGTTTCAAGCTTCAAGCTGCATTTTATAATCAATGGTTCTGCTGCTGTTTGGATGAATCTGTTATCATCCAATGGTTAATACATTTATTGAAAAAGCTAAAGCAGATTTTTCATTGAGAAAAGATAACAGATTACAACAAGCTATTTATAGAAGCTTGATTATTCTAACTAACTCAGCTCATCACTTTCCCGCCTAACAAACTAACTAACCAATCAAAATAACGCAATTGTACAAGTCATCAATCCGTGACAACTAACACAATTGATCAATGTATTAACCATTGGATGATAACAGATTCATCCAAACAGCAGCAGAACCATTGATTATAAAATGCAGCTTGAAACTTGAAACTTGCACAAGAAGATTCAATTCTTGATGATGAGCTGGATTGATGATGAGCTGGACAATCTGAGAAATCCACAGACAAAATATCTGTAATAGCCTCCCTCAAGCTGGAGCATACAGATTATGAATGCTCAGCTTGGAAATGAAGGGAAGAAAAACTGCACGAGCCAAAGGCTTAGTAAAGAAATCAGCTAGTTGACTGGCTGATGAAACAGGAAGGAGCTTGACAATCTGAGCCTGAACTTTATCACGAACCACATGACAATCAATCTCTATATGCTTTGTCCTTTCATGAAAAACAGGATTATGGGCAATATGTAAAGCAGATTGGTTATCACAGAACAAAAGAGCAGGCTGAGTATGAGGAATTTGGAAATCATGCAGCATGTATAATAACCATTGTAGCTCACAAGTAGTTGCTGCAAGAGCACGATATTCAGCTTCAGAAGAGCTTCGAGAGATTGTAGTTTGTTTCTTGGATTTCCAAGATATCAAAGAAGAACCAAGAAAAATGCAGAATCCTGTAACAGATCTCCTGGAATCTGAACATGTTGCCCAGTCTGAATCTGAGAATCCTTTGAGATGAAAATCAGATTCAGATGCAAAGAAGATACCTTGTCCAGGTGCTCCTTTGAGATATTTGAGAATTCTATGAACAGCAGAGAGATGAACATCAGTTGGTTTGTCCAAATATTGAGACAATTGCTGTACAGCAAAGGAGATGTCAGGTCTTGTGGCACATAGATAGAGAAGTTTTCCAATAAGTCTTCTGTAATCAGTAATATCAGGAAGTAAAGTGCCTGTTGATTGTGAAAGTTTGACTGAACTAACCATAGGAGTAGTTGCTGGTTTACAACCCAAAAATCCAGTTTCAGCAAGAAGATCTAAGGTGTATTTTCTCTGACAGAGATTAATACCAGCTTTGGACCTTACCACCTCAAGTCCAAGAAAAAATTTAAGATCATGAAGATCCTTAATTTTAAAAGTATCATGTAGATAACTTTTGATAGAGTTAACTTCTTCCATAGAGTTACTAGCCACAATCAAATCATCCACATAAACTAGTAATGCAATAAAGGTAGAACCATTAACCTTAATGAACAAACTTGGATCAGAAGTTGCTGTTTTATATCCTTGGCCAAGTAAAGAAGTGGTTAATTTAGCATGCCATTCTCTACTAGCTTGTTTTAAGCCATACAAGGACTTCTGTAACTTGCAGACAGCCTTAGAATCAACAAGCAAACCAGGTGGAGGTTTCATATAAATGTCTTCATGCAAATCACCATGTAGGAAGGCATTATTGATATCCAACTGATGAAGAAACCAATTTTTAGCTGCTGCAACTGCCAGTAATAATCTGATTGTGGTCATCTTGGCCACTGGTGAAAAAGTGTCTAAGAAATCAACTCCAGCCTGTTGATTATACCCTTTAGCAACTAATCTTGCTTTACACCTTTCAATAGAACCATCAGAATGATACTTAACCTTATAGACCCATTTGCAGCCTATAGGTTTCTTATCTTCTGGACAAGAACTGAGAATCCAAGTATTATTAGCTTGAAGAGCATCAAGCTCAAGTTGCATAGCATTTCTCCAACAAGAATGCTGAATTGCATCATTATAAGACTGAGGTTCTGTAATACTAGAAAGATGAACAGAAAAAGCTTTGTGTTTGGGACTAAGAAGATTATAGGATAGAACAGAATGTATGGAATGAGGTGTGGTTATTTTTGTAGGTGAAGAAGAGGTAATGTTGCAATGGTAGTCTTTAAGAAATTCAGGAGCACATTTGGTTCTAGTTGATCTGCGAATAATGGGAGAAACAGTTTCAACTATAGAATGTGAAGGTATTTCAGTAGAATGTGGCATTTCAGAAGAAATAGGGGTAGGTGGTTGAGATAAAAGAGGGTTAAGTATGCTGAATTCATCATCCTGTGTATATGCATCAATGACAATATTATCTGGATCATGATTAAGTTTAACAGATGGCACATAATTGTTTTTAGAATTGATCCAAGAGTTTTGAAATGGAAATATATTTTCATGAAAGATAACATTTCGAGAAATAAAGACATGTTTTGTTTGAAGATCATAAAGTTTAAAACCTTTTGTATTGGCAGGTAAGCCAAGAAAAACAGACTGAATAGCTCTTGGATCGAATTTTGTTCTTAAATCTGAGATAGTAGAAGCATATGCCAAACAGCCAAAAACCTTGATGTTAGTCAGATCAGGAGGTTTTTGGTATATGATTTCAAAGGGAGTTTTATTGTTTAACAAAGGAGTAGGTGTTCTGTTTATCAAATGCACTGCATGTGTGACAAAATCTGACCAGAAAGAGATTGGTAAGAAGGATTGAAATTTAAGTGCCCTAGCTATATTCATTATGTGCTGATGTTTTCTCTCCACAATGCTGTTTTGCTGTGGAGTATAGACACAAGTAGTTTGGTGTATTATACCATGAGTTTGATAAAAAGAAGGCATTTTAAACTCCAAGCCATTATCTGATCTCACACATTTAATCTTTTTATTGAACTGAGTATTAACATGAACAACAAAGGTCTTTAATGAACTTTGAACTTCACTCTTTGATTTCAAAAGAACTACCCAGGTAAACCTACTCTTACTGTCAACAATAGTAAGAAAGTATTTATGACCATAATGAGAAGTAATTCTGAAAGGTCCCCATATATCAGCACTTACAACATCAAAGATATTATCAACTACTGTATCACTAGTTGGAAAAGGTAATTTCCTTTGTTTAGCTAAATGACAAACAGAACAATGGGTATTAGAAGGCAAAACAATGTCTGAGTGAGACTGTTGAAGTAACTTGAGTCTTGAATTTGATGGGTGCCCAAGCCTGTAGTGCCAGATTTGAGAAGAATCAACTGGAGAACTTATAACTGGAGAGTTGATAACAGAAGCAATTGTTTTTGAAAGAGGAATTTGAGGTTGAATAAGATGATATAAGCCATTGGATTTCTTAGCTAAACCAATCATCTTCGAAGTTTGGAGATCCTGGATTATGCAGTTGTCAAAATGCAGCAACACATAGTAACGTTTGGAATTTGTTAATTGGCTGGTAGAGATCAAATTGAAAGAAAAGGTTGGTATATGTAAGGCATTAGTCAAGACAAAGAAAGGTGCTAATGAGACTGTTCCAACATGTGCAACAGGGATTTTATGACCATTTGGCAAATGCACAAAAACATTTGAAACTTTTTTGTAATTTTGAAAACTTGAAAGTGAACAGATTATGTGATTTGTTGCACCTGAATCAACAATCCAAGAGTTATATTGCAAATGTGTATATACAGAACATGAAATATTCAACATACCTGGATTATTTTGAAGAGGAGTGAATGAAGTTGAGACACTGTTCAGTTGTGGCTGGATTATGTTTGATTGTGCCCTCTGCATCAGTTGTGCATACTGATCAGAAGTAAGTTGCACAATATTATCATTCACAGGAGGAAAATCTTGGAACTTAGTTGAATCATTACAGCCAATGTTCAGATTACTAATCCCTGAATTTCCAGAATTGTAATCTGTATCAACATTATTAGCATAGCTAATCTGCTGTTTCCCTTTTGACTTGTAGCTTGGTGGATAGCCATGCTTTCTATAGCATTTGTCAACAGTGTGGTTTGTCATCCCACAATAAGTACATTTCTGTCCCTGTGTTGCTTGAGCATAAAACTTCTTTGGACCAGTAGTATAATTCTTCTTCTGGTTAGAATATGAATTACCTTGAGGTGTAGGTAACAGTCCATTTCCAGGATTAGCTTGAGCATAGAAGACATTAGATTCCACCATAGAGTTAGAAGGTACTCCCAACTGTCTCTCCTCTCTGAAATTTTCTTTTCTCATTTTCTTGGGAACCAAACAGGTATACCCATTCTCTTTTTCTGTTCATTTCTTGAAACAAATTACATATTCTGAATCCTCTCTTCTTCCTGATTCTATCGATCTGATTTGTTTCCGCTTTTAATCAAGATTGATACATCAAAAACTTATTCTAATGGCAGCAAATGGCACAAGTAATGTTTGGAGACAAGAAGAAAATCCTTCCAGTCCATTCTATATACATCCTAATGAGAATACTTCAAATTCTCTGGTTTCACCTGTTTTATCAGGTTCAAACTATCACAGCTGGGCTAGAGCTATGAGAATGGCTTTAATAGCAAAGAATAAGAAATGTTTTGTTGATGGAAGTGTTCCTGTTCCTAACAGAGATAATCCTATGCACAATGTATGGGAGAGATCTAATAATCTTGTTCTTTCATGGATTTACAATTCAGTGAGTCCTTCAATCCATAAGAGTATTGAGTGGATTGATACTGCATTTGAGGCTTGGAATGATCTGGAATCAAGATTTTTACTAGGTGATGCTTATCGTATTTCTGATATTCAGGAAGATTTATATTCCTTTAAACAGAATACACTCTCAGTTGTTGATTACTACACTCACCTGAAAGAATTGTGGAATGAATTGATGAATCTCAGACCTATTCCTAATTGCATATGTAATCCTCAATGCCAATGTAGTGCACTTACCATCATGAGAGATTATACTGAAAGTGATTATGTTATCAGGTTCTTAAAAGGCCTTAATGAGAACTTTGGAACAATCAAATCACAGATTTTGCTTTGATACCATATTGAAAAAGCTAAAGCAGATTTTTCATTGAGAAAAGATAACAGATTACAACAAGCTATTTATAGAAGCTTGATTATTCTAACTAACTCAGCTCATCACTTTCCCGCCTAACAAACTAACTAACCAATCAAAATAACGCAATTGTACAAGTCATCAATCCGTGACAACTAACACAATTGATCAATGTATTAACCATTGGATGATAACAGATTCATCCAAACAGCAGCAGAACCATTGATTATAAAATGCAGCTTGAAGCTTGAAACTTGCACAAGAAGATTCAATTCTTGATGATGAGCTGGATTGATGATGAGCTGGACAATCTGAGAAATCCACAGACAAAATATCTGTAATACTCTCCACATGAAGAATCAGAAAATAAAAATAGGGAGCCAAAAAGACTAATAATTAAAAGAAACAATATAAAAAATTAAAAATAGAAAATAATTAAAATTAAGGTTTGGATTGTGCATGCAAGCCTTGATCTATGCCTATGATGCAAATTAATCAAGAAACTAATTACTTTAAGATTATAAATAAAATATTCAGTATTCTCTTCTCAATGACAAGGAAAAATAAATTTAGTTTATTAAAAATATGACGAAATTGATAATATATATTTTAAAATTTATAATTTAAGTAATTTTATAATTTCTATCAATTATATTCAAATGGCAAATAAAAACTCAAGGATTTAATTGATAAATATAAAATATATTTTAGCCTATTATAAATCATTTCATAATTAAAGAAAAACTAATAAAAGATACAAAAAAAAGCATTCGATTTTATCAAAAAAACGACTTATTATATTCAGATTATGAATTAAATAAAATCAATTATGTGGCTCACTAACATTTCAAACGAAACACGAATAACATACAAATGGAATAAATAAAAGTTGCTATTAAATGCGTAAAGAAAATAGTTTAAAGATGATATATAAGGTATGGACTAAATCCATAAAATAATATATAAGATTATATAATATAATGAAATTTTACAAAATTGCATGTCTATAAATTTGGCTAAAGTCAGCAGAGACGACTGCTGAACAAGGCAAAAAGAGATCATTTCGTCTCAATCTCTTGTTTCTCATATAATACCATACCCTCAAAGGGTCATATGTACAAAATTGGGACACCTATGCACATCCTATTTATTTATTTAATAATTTTTGTCTATAAATATACAAGCAATATCATCACATTTTATTCACTTCCATACCCTAAACATAGCTAAATATCATCTCAATCAAAATCTCTCAATACCTTTACCATATTATATATCTCTTACATTATAAGAAATAATAATGGCATTTCACATTTATCATCTATTATTTCTCATGACCATTATTGCCATAAATATTCCATTTTATTATTGTTTACAACATGACACTCTTAATGATTATCTTGAAGAATCATCTGTTTATGGTTCTCATGATCATCATCATCAAGAAGCTTATCCTTCCTATTTTAGCTCCATTGATGATGGAAATTTCAATAATAATAATGATTTTATCAAGATGAGTACTAATGTTCTTGATTTGAAGGTTTTTGATAAAATGGGTACTACGTCAACTTCAGCTAAAGCATTTAGTGTTGATAAATTTGGAGCTAAGGCTGATGGATCGGACGATACCGTGGTATATATATGCACACATTCATTCAAACTACTCTTTATCGAGTTTTATATTTTGGCGTTTCATTTATGTTTATGGAATGGTTATGAATTTTATGATTTATGTTTATATATGTTATTTGGTTTCTGTCTGAGATTTCTTACAGGCATTTCAAAAGGCTTGGAAGGCAGCTTGTTCATCTAAAGGAGCTGTTCTTGTTGTGCCTGATAACAATTATCTAATTAAGCCCATTAGATTCTCAGGTCCTTGCAAATCCAATCTCACAGTGCAGGTAACTTTGAATACAAGCAATCGTAAATAATCTTGAAACCATGATGCTTGCATGTGCATGGGAAGAACTAAGAGGCAGAGTGGACGGTCTTAATTCTTAATTTCTCCAAAATTTGGACAGAATTGATGCGAACTTTTAAATTTAGGTTAAAATTATTGAAATTAATTTTTTGGTTAGATTTATAATAAGTTAAAAGGTTTTGAATATTTCTATCCATTAGTCCTACATATTATATTATAAGAAAAATATCAAGAAATATATAATATTTTGTTCAAAGATTCAAGCAACATAAATTATTAATTAGGCATATAAAACTGACAATTTTGAGAAATTTATTTGCAGATATATGGAACCATTGAAGCATCGGATGAGAGATCAGATTACAAGAAAGATGATAGACACTGGATTGTGTTTGATAGAGTTCAAAATTTATTAGTAAATGGAGGTGGAACTATCGATGGAAATGGCAAGATATGGTGGCAAAATTCATGCAAAGTCAACAAACATCTTGTATAATATTATACCCTTTTATTTTAATTTTCTTCTTTCTTCTTCCTTCAAATGAAAAAAACTAACTTAAGTTTTTTTTCATGATCTGCAGCCTTGCAAGGGGGCACCAACGGTGAGAACTGTAGCTGTTTTATTTCATTCTGTTCAAACAACACTAAACAATAATTTATATTTATATTAATTATATTATAAATTTAAGTACCAATGGGAATTGGTCCAAGTGGTAAGCGGCTTGGTATCGCTTAAGCAAGGTCTCGGGTTCGAGTCCTTGTGAATGCAGAAAATTCTCACTGGAAGACTCACCCACCATGCCAGGTGCGCGACACGGGTCGCATCCGGATTAGTCAGGGCGAAACCTTGGAAACCGGATGAGCTTACCAAAAAAAAAAATATTATAAATTTAAGTTTATTATTCAGTAGCTATAATCATGTACAATTTGAAATTGAGACCTCGTAATTATTTCAATATTAATAACTTTAACGAAATTGTTGATGAGAAAGATGGTTTGATATGACATGATGCTTGAAAAATAAAATTATGACTGATTTTTATTTTCGAAAATCATGAGATAATAAATATGCTTTTTTTTAGGAACTAGACTATGGTCTTATGAATAAAGCAAAAGAAAATGATGAGAGAAAAGAAAATATGGTGATTAAACAAATTTCTATATGGTCATAATCCAATAACGCAATTTCACTAATTATTCAACTTATAACAATATTTTCAAAATTTACAATTATGAATTAAAAAATAATTATACATTAATTTTTAATTTTTTTTATTATGTTTATAGTTTTATCCATATGACATCTAAAAACTAATGGCTGAATACATAGTTTGACCTCTGAACTTATACCATTTTATCCATCTAACCCCTAAACTTAACGTCTCACCTATCGAACCCTGAACTTGTTAAATAACCCGATTTGACCCCCGAACTTGATAAATACGTAAACATTGAACCCCTCCGTACACAATTTCTTCTAGAATGTTTCAAGTGACAGGTGGACACGAAGGGTTCAATATTTACAAATTTATCAAGTTCAGGGGTCAAATCGGATTATTTAACAAGTTCAGAGGTTCGATAGGTGAGACGTTAAGTTTAGAGGTTAGATGGGTAAAAGGGTATAAGTTCAGGGGTCAAACTATGTATTAAGCCAAAAACTAATTGTTTAATACATAGTGTCACGTGATAATTGAATAATTTTTAAAATTGAACTAAAAATTCATGTTAAAATTTAAAATTGGATTAAAATTGACAGAATTAATTTTGTTAGGGCCCCAAAGATCTTGATTTTTTTTTTATCCATTAGCATTTCAGGAAACATGCACTTCCCATCTTTTGCTAGCAATATGTTTTTGGAATAAAGCCTATAAATAATTTTGAAAAATGGAGATTAAATTACATAAACCTTTGCAGGCAGTGACATTCTATAAATGCAAGAATTTGGTAGTGGAAAACCTGAAAATCCAAAATGGACAACAAATGCATATTTCATTCCAAGGTAGCACCAATGTCAAAGTCTCCAATCTTGTGGTAACTTCACCTGAACACAGCCCCAACACTGATGGAATCCATATCACAGACACCCAAAACATTGAAATTTCTAAATCAGTCATAGGAACAGGTAATTAATAAAATAATTTGCGGTTATTGAACTATACAATTTTTTATAAATAATTACCGACGTTTCATTTGTTATATTTTAATATCAAATATATATAGCTTTCATTTTGTGTTTGGAATATGTATTACAGGTGATGATTGTATCTCTATTGAAAGTGGATCTCAAAATGTCAAAGCCACGGACATTACTTGTGGACCTGGCCATGGAATAAGGTCTTTGATTATAACTTGATCAACTTGAGATTATTTTTCAGTTAATTAAATTGATTTTATTCCCATTGAGATCCTAAAAATGTGTATATTTGTTGTGGTGCATGGACACAGTATTGGAAGCTTGGGTTCTGATAATTCAAGAGATTATGTTTCAGCAATTACAATTGATGGTGCCAAATTCTCAGGCACTACAAATGGAGTTAGGATCAAAACATATCAGGTTAATTATCAACTCACTTTTTTTCATTTATTTTTAAATGACTCAGTTGAATCATAAACTCAATAAAATCATTATTATATTGTGTATATATGCATGCAGGGAGGGTCTGGAAGTGCCAGCAACATAAAGTTTCAAAACATTAAAATGGAGAATGTGAGCAACCCTATTATAATTGATCAAAACTATTGTGACCAACACAAACCATGTAAACAACAGGTACTTTATTTCACAACTCTATCATTATATACAAATAGCATATAGCTAGGGGTGTGCGCGTTTTCGGTTCAAATCGACTCGATTAATTATTGATGAATTGAATGCAGAAATCAGCAGTCGAAGTGAAAAATGTGGTGTATAAGAACATAAAGGGAACGAGTGAATCTGAAGTGGCAATAAAATTTGATTGCAGCAAATCATTTCCATGTGAAGGCATTGTGTTGGAAGATGTTAGCCTTGCAAGAGTTGGAGGAGATGATGATCAACCAAATGCTATTTGCAACAATGTTCATTTTTCTGAAATGGAAGATGTTTCTCCTCGCTGTCCTTGAATCAAATTACAAGATTACACATTCATCTGCTGAAACTATAGTTTAATATTTGTAACATTATTATGTAAAATAATAACACACCATATACAGATTGTTATTTGGTTATATTTATTGTATGATAAAATCAATAAACCTTATTATTCTCTTTTGAATTAATGGTCTTTTTATTACAATGACAAGAGAGAGTCGATTAAAACTCTAGGAGTCGAAATATAATATTCTTACCATATAAACTCGGTTAATAGTCTGAAAAAATCTTCACCTTTTAGCCCCTTTTAATTTGCACTCTAACGTTGTAAAATCGTTGATTACATCCAAATCCACACCTTTCATTTTCAATTGCACCTTTAAGCATCAAATTGATATCTTTTCACTTGAAAAAAGTTCAAATCAATACTTTATATTTTAACATATATTCTAAATAGCGCTTAATGTTATATTTAATACAAAAGACTTTTCTTTCCAAGAAAATCAAAACCCAATAATAATTTAAATAAATATTAATATATTATAAATATAATTTTTTTTATTTTAATGATAACATCGAGAACTATTTAGAATGTATGATAAAATATGAAGTATTGAAAAAGAGGTCAATTTGATGTTTGATGGTGCAATTTAAACCAGAAGGTGTAAATTTTAATGTTTACAATGCAATTGAAAATGAAAATTGTGAATTTGGATGAAATCGGCGATTTTATAATGTCAGGGTTCAAGCGAAAAGGGGCTAAGAGGTGGAAATTTTTTCAGACCATTAGACTATAAATTCTATATGTAGAGACATTTAAATTTACAAATTTAAAGGAAAACTATATTAAAAGAGAAGCGCGGTGTGAATTTTCTTATTCGCTAACCTCATGACAATCTAATGATATATGTGTTTATTTAAATATAACTTTTAATTTATACATTAAATATATTAACATTTATTCAGTAAAATATATATTATTATATAATAAAAATATTTATTTAATTTTATTATTTTACTATTGATAAAAAAATATGTGTTTTTATTTTTAGTATGAATAAGTAAAAATAATTTAATTTATATTAAATTATTAAAATAATAAAATAGTGTAGTTTTTAAATATTTTTATAGAGTTAGAGATAGAATATATAACTGGTAAAAAAATTATTTATAGTTAGAAACAGAATTTGTAATTGAAAAAAATTTACTCTATTTTTAAAGTAGAATTTCAATTTTAGAGTACGTTTTAGATGGCCTAGTAAGTTTAGGTCCAAAAAAAACAATATTTTTAAAACCGGATCGGAGATCGAACTGGCTTCATAGAGGATTTATGGTTTGACCGGTTCAACCGGGTTTGATCAGATTTTTTAATTTTTAATTTTTATTATTATTTAAAATAAAAAATAATATAATCTAAAATTTATAAATATAAAATATGATAAAATATATAACTAAAATAAATATTTAATTTTTTTTATGAAAAATATAATTATAAGTGATTAAAATTTAAGAGTGCGAAGAATAACTACTTTATATGAGAGTAAAAATATGATTTTTTAAATTTAACAATTAAAAATTATTAATAAAAAGTTTATGAATTTTGTAAAATATGATGTATATTTTAAATAAAAATAATTAATAAAAAATAATTATATTAAATGTTTTTGTGTGTATAAAATAATTTACTTAGTATGAGAAAGAGAAAAATTATTTTTTAACTTTATATAAATAATAATAATTCAATTAAAAATAAAATAGTCAAATTTAATAAATAAAAAATAAGTTACTATATTTAAATTTAAAATATTGATTAAATTTTATTATTTAAAATATAATTATAACAATAAGAATATTTAAAGTAATTAATATGTGTTAGAAGAAGAGATTAGTTTTGACTAATTTAAAAAAAAGTAAGTGTTGAATATAAGAGAGAAAGAAAAAGAGAATGATGTAAGAAAGAAAGAAAAAAACAATAAATATATGGAAGTATATATGGTAGTTTGTGACGGGGATCACAAAATTATTATTTTCTGGATAAAAGAGTGATTTTTATACCAAAAGTTAAAAAACCGGATTCATCCGATTTTTGAAATTAACTGGTTATTCCGGGTTAACCCGATTTATATCCGGTTTTTAAACTATCTAATTTTAACATAAAATCGAACAGAACAGCTGACCGGTTCTCGGTTAATCCGGTTCGACCGGCCGGTCCGGTCCGATTTTGACAATATTGAAAAAAAACAAAAGCGATCTACTCTTGAAAGCGCCAGAGGCATTTTGGTAAATTCGCAATCTCTAAAAATCTGTGAATTTACCGGTTTGCACTGCAAGGATGTAGTTTGTTTATTTTGGAATCTGTCGGTTATCACAGCTCCCAACTAGTAGAGCAATCAGCTGCCCACATTTTGCCACGTCATAAAGGTCAATAAGTCTAATGCTTACGTGGTCAACATCTACTACGCCTAACTTACACTTCAAGCACTATCAATTTTCCTTACACTTTTTGCAGCTTTGTTTTTCTTTTATTTCACAATTACGAAAGCACACCTAAAGTATAGTATAATTTGCATTTTGCTCTCTTAGTTATTAAATCTTTATAAATTCAACCTTAATGCTTTATTATAACTCATTGTTAGGTATTTAAGAGAATTAACAATGGATTTTAAATATTACGACAAATTTGTCTGTCGCTAATCCTCTATGTTTGGTTCAACTGGCAGTTCGATTGGGTTCTTCCATTCCAAACCGTTAGATGGGATTTTTGGGTTTTTTTTGCTTTGTAGACCAAACAGCTAGTTGTTTTCGGGTTCAACAAGTTGAACCATACGGTCTGTGGTACCGTTCTTTAATTACATATAGATGAGTTGTTCTAAAAAAATACTTCATGCACTAGGTGAAATAATACATATTTTTTAAAACCTAGTTTAATTACATGTCACATGCATGATGCAGGAACATGTGTTTTAATCGAAACATTAAATTTAATTCAATATCGAACATCTAAAACATAATTATACATGTTTATTTATTAAAATAATCAATTTTATCACTCTTTAACTCCTACATGTTAAAGGTAAATAATATTTTTTGTTATAAAGTACCTAACGTAATTTTTCAAAATCATGTTGATCAGCGTAATTTTAGAATGCTTAAAAGTGGTTTGTAAATATAATAAATATCTAGCAAATCCGAACTATATTAGCTAACAGCACAGTTACAAGTTACAACCACTTAGATTTTTTTATTTTTTTTATAATTTGGGAAGCGTTTGTGGGAAAAATCAAACCCACGACCTAGCAGTTTACTGCTCAGCGCTTATATTATCTGAGCTATAGCTCATTGGTACCACTTTAGATTTTTAGTAAGGGACTAAAGTGCCTAATAAATTAAATATAAGGAGGCTTGAGTAATAGTAAAAACGAAGAGATGGGCAAAGAGTGAGTGTAGAATCAGTAGATCTAAAGTGTGGGTCCTTGTCTGTCTCAGTATTATTTTGATTACACTGTCCCCATCTAATTCAGTGTCGGTGTGGGAGTGTGACTGTTAAGCTTTCACTGCTACTCTTTTTGTTATTTACTGGGTTGGTCTTCTAAAATCTAAATGATGCCTACGTTTCTTCGATACTTCATTCAATGCTCCTAACTTCTTCCTGCCCATTTCATTTCCTACTCATCTCATTCATTTAATGACCCATTGACTCAATTGAGTCCGATTTTGGATTGAAGTGTTCTTGAATTGTTGGATTGCCAATGGAATCGGATGCAGATGCAGATGGGGTTAGTGCATTATTAAGAATCTTCATATTCTTCTATGGCTTTTCATTTCATTTATTTTAATTTGTGTGACAAGTTTTTTTTTATGTTTGTTTTTGATAAACTATGGCAATTTGGATTAAAAGTTTGATCTTTTGTGGGAATGGAGTGTTGATTGCTTTAATTATTCAGAATGCTTGTGAATCCATTTGTATTCTGGATTTTCCTACAGATCTAAATGTGGTTTAGTTGTCTAGCTTTTTATACTGTTTTACTATCATTATAAGATATTTAAGAGGGTTAATGCATGTAAAATTATGATATATATTGTGTTTTTGCAATTGGAATCAAAGAAAAATGTGTGTGTTTTTTACAATTCGAATCGCTGAATAAAAAATTCATCAATTTTGGGTCTGCTATTACATTTTGATCGAATTTTTAACTGGTGATTCGAATTGCAAAAACTAGAAGTTATAGTTCAGTATTTTATTTGAATTTAATCCTATTTAAGAAGATGGGATTTTGTTGATACAAGCATCTGACTTAATATTTGATTCATTATTCAGAATGTTTGTTCTGTTTTAGAATTTAGTTTCAGGATTTCTGCTGCTCTGCATTTACATATATTGCACATTCTGAACTCACGTTTTGACTTTTGGATTATTCTGATTGATTATTCAGCCTCATAACACAAAACAAACAGCCACCCAGATCTGCCAGATTTGCAGTGATGATATTAAACCCACTGATACCGGAGAGCCGTTTGTTGCTTGCCATGTTTGTAAATTTCCTGTTTGCTATCCGTGTTATGAGTATGAGAGGAAAGACGGAAATCAATCTTGTCCTCAATGCAAAACAAAATATAAGAGACATAAAGGTCGGTCCAGAGATCCTCATTGCTCTTTTTGCAATCTATCTATTAATAGTTACTGAACACCAATTACATTCTGCATCTTCCTTGTCTTTCAGGTAGCCCGCCAATTCGTGGGGAGGAAATGGATGACACTGATTATAGTGATGTCGAAAATAAGCCAACTCATCATACTTCAGGGATTCAAAATGAGAAGCAAAAGATAGACCGTATGTTGGGGTGGAATTCGACCTCTGGTCGGAAAGATTATGTTGCTTCCACGAACTATGAGAAAGATATTCCATATCTGGCTGGCAGACAATCGGTATTGTTTACAATCGCCTCAATCATTGAATATTTTTCTGTGCGGAAATAAAATTTTGTTGTAATAATATGTAATATTCCATCATTTCTTTATTATGTTCAAAAATATTAGCTTAATTAATTTTAAAAGTAAAATAACCTTTGAACATAGAATTGATACAATAAGGAAACAATGAGCATCTTTTAACAGCTAAACGTTATGTTTTCAGGTTTCTGGAGAGTTATCAGCTGCATCTCCTGAACGTTACTCGATGGCCTCTCCTGAAAGTGGCAGCCGAGGTAAGCATCTATTTAACTCATCTCACATGTTCTTTGTTTCTGTAATCTTGATATCAACTTCATTACCGGACTTGTTTGCAGTTAATATCAGGATGAGAGATTCAGGGTTTGGTAATGTTGCCTGGAAAGAGAGAATTGATGGTTGGAAGATGAAACCAGAGAAAAATCCTGCTCCAATGAGTGTTAGTAATGCACCATCCGAGGGTAGGGGCGGTGGAGATTTTGATGCCAGTACTGATGTATTCATGGATGATTCTTTACTGTAAGTTCCTTAATAGAATGCAACATATCATTGTTTTTGTCGAATGCAGTCATTTGTATTACCATTTGAAATTGCTTTTGAATTTCTTTTACCTCATCTTTCTTCTAAAAACGACCTCATTTAACTTGGAACTAAGGATTAATTGAGATGAGTTTCATTTTTCTTCTTCTCGCAATTAGAAAATGTATTTCAAGGATCAGCGGTTATTTTTTATTAACCTTTTTTTATCATGTCATTTTAACACAGGAATGATGAAACCCGACAGCCTCTCTCAAGGAAGGTTTCTCTTCCTTCCTCACGGATTAATCCCTACAGGATGGTCATTGTTTTGCGGCTTGTAATTCTCTGCATATTTTTGCACTACCGTTTAACAAACCCAGTGAACGACGCCTATCCTTTGTGGTTAATATCTGTTATCTGTGAGATATGGTTTGCAATATCATGGATACTGGATCAATTCCCTAAATGGTTTCCTGTAAACCGTGAGACATATCTCGACAGGCTAGCTCTCAGGTATATTATGTATCCTATTTTTTCGTCTTCAATGTTTTACAGTTTGTTAACGCTCTTGAAAGACATAATTATACGTACTTTAATGCTTCTTAGATATGAGAAAGAAGGAGAGCCATCTCAGTTGTCTGCTGTTGACATTTTCGTCAGTACAGTGGACCCTTTGAAAGAACCTCCACTGGTCACAGCCAATACTGTCCTATCTATACTTGCAGTAGACTACCCGGTCGATAAAGTTTCTTGCTATGTCTCTGATGATGGAGCTGCTATGTTAACATTTGAAGCCCTGTCTGAAACTTCTGAATTTGCTAGGAAATGGGTTCCTTTCTGCAAAAAATATAACATTGAACCACGAGCTCCTGAGTGGTATTTTGCTCTGAAGATTGACTATTTAAAAGATAAGGTTCAACCATCATTTGCTAAAGACCGCAGATCTATGAAGGTATGACATTCCGATTCCAACTTGTAATTGCATTGTCTTAGCTTTATTATGTATAATATGCTTATTACTGAATGAAATTGATATCGTTTGTCGCAGAGAGAATATGAAGAATTTAAAATCCGCATCAATGCCCTTGTGGCGAAGGCACAAAAAGTTCCTGATGAAGGATGGTTGATGCAAGATGGTACGCCTTGGCCTGGTAATAACACCAGAGATCATCCAGGAATGATTCAGGTTTGCGCATTTTAATCTGTTTTATTTTGTTCTCTGAAATAAAAATTGTCCGTGTTAATTTATCCATGCTAAAAGTGTTTCTTAATGTGAAGTTTTTATTAAAAAAAGTCACAATGTTAAAAAGTTCTTATTTATTTTGGTTTTCTGGTGGTATACTGAACTTGTAACTGTACAATGCTTTATATTTTACTATAGACTTTATATTTTGAATTTTTTAAAACTTTTTTGTTGATAATATCTGTTTTCCTTGCTGATTGTAATTTTATTTTTGCAAACGAGTACTAGTTTATCTTTATTTTTTATTTGATTAGTTATTGTTGCAACATGATTTATAGGTTTTCTTGGGTCATAGTGGAGGATTTGACACTGACGGCAATGAACTCCCACGACTAGTATATGTATCTCGTGAGAAGCGGCCTGGTTTTCAGCATCATAAAAAGGCTGGTGCTATGAATGCTCTTGTAAGTAGTCAGTAGATGAATCCCTAGCCTCTACCTTGAGAAAGATTTTGTATTAATCATCTATTTGCCTCTCGTACAGGTGCGAGTTTCAGCAGTTCTTACCAACGGGCCCTTCTTGTTAAATCTTGATTGTGATCATTATATAAACAACAGCAGGGCGCTGAGAGAGGCTATGTGTTTTCTAATGGATCCTAATCTCGGAAAAACTGTATGTTATGTCCAGTTTCCTCAAAGATTTGACGGGATTGATAGAAATGATCGATATGCCAACCGTAACACTGTTTTCTTTGATGTAAGTTTAACATATATCTTTGGCATCAACTATATTCTTGACTTTTTCTCTTATCACTTTTGTTGAATGTTATGTGATATTAGATAAATTTAAGAGGACTGGACGGCGTCCAAGGCCCTGTATATGTGGGTACAGGTTGTGTTTTCAATAGAACGGCATTGTACGGCTACGAACCTCCCTTAAAGGCTAAGCATACGAAGCCAGGAATGATGTCTTCATGCTTTGGTGAATCCAGAAAGAAGAGTTCTAAATCTAGCAAAAAAAAATCTGGTAAAAAGAATTCGAGCAAGCACATTGACCTTACTGTACCTGTATACAATTTGGAAGATACAGAAGGCGGCGTTGAAGGCAAGTATACATGTTGTGTTCTTCTCTGTAATACTCCCTCCGTCCCCGTTTAATAAGGGACAAATGACTTTTTCACATAGAGAAAACATTAACTATTATAGTGCTTTCTTATTTTACCCCTATTTATGATAGTGTTGTATTTTGTGTATAGACTAATAGTCATTAATTATGGAAAGAGAAAAGGGGTAAAAAAGGAAAATTCATATAAATTGGCACAAAAAACACGATATGGTCTTCTTAAGTAGGACAAATAAAAATGAAATATGTCCCTTCTTAAATGGGACGGAGGGAGTATGATTTATTACGTTTTCTGACATGGATATACTGTTGTTCATGTTTGCATGTAATACTGCTTTGCTAAGTTTCTTTCTGTATGATTCAAACTCATGAAATCGTGAGACATATAGGCCATACTCGAAAACTCGGTCAACTAGAATTGTTGTTGCAATTCTCAATCAAGATGAAATTAGCATTTATGATTTTCGCTTGGAGAATCCTCAGAAGTAGGAATTGCTGCTATATGGATGATGATTAATGCTGTTGTTTAAACGCTGATATTTATGCAATCATTTTAACAGGCTCTGGATTTGACGATGAAAAGTCATTGCTTATGTCACAAATGACTCTTGAGAAAAGGTTTGGTCAATCAGCCGTGTTTGTAAGTTCAACGCTAATGGAGAATGGTGGTATTTGTGAGTCTTCCACCGCAGAGTCTCTCTTGAAAGAAGCCATTCATGTAATTAGCTGTGGATATGAGGACAAGACAGATTGGGGAACTGAAGTATGTGCACCATTTTCCCTCTATTCTATTACTTTTCTAGCTTTAAACTTTTATATGCAAATACAAAACTGAATCTCTCTCTATTCACAATTTTTCAATTGGACTGATAAAGCTATATTCTAGACGAATTTTGGGTTCGGTTGCTGAATCGTATAATTTTTCTTTTTGCAGATTGGATGGATATATGGTTCTGTTACAGAAGATATTCTTACAGGGTTCAAGATGCATGCTCGTGGCTGGAGATCAATCTATTGTATGCCACACCCCCCTGCTTTTAAAGGATCTGCTCCCATCAATCTTTCTGATCGTTTAAATCAAGTGCTTCGATGGGCTTTAGGTTCTGTTGAAATTCTTCTTAGCCGCCATTGCCCTATTTGGTATGGTTACAGTGGAAGGCTAAAATGGCTCGAGCGATTTGCTTATATTAATACCACTATTTATCCTATCACTTCCATTCCTCTTCTTGCCTACTGTACCTTACCAGCAGTTTGTCTACTTACTGGAAAGTTCATCATACCACCGGTATGGCTACATTTCTTCCACCTAGCACTGTAATATGAATTACCGGCTGGAGTCATTGTGAAATAACTTTATAGTCGATTTTTTTAAGAAACTTATATCTATTCAGTATATATTGGCTGGAGTTAAATTATTTGTTTATGTGATGTGCTGCAGATCAGTAACATTGCGAGTATCTGGTTCATATCCCTCTTTCTTTCAATCTTTGCCACCGGTATTCTGGAAATGAGATGGAGTGGTGTCGGAATTGATGAATGGTGGAGAAATGAACAGTTTTGGGTTATCGGAGGAGTGTCGGCTCACTTATTTGCTGTTTTCCAAGGCCTGCTCAAAGTACTTGCTGGAATTGATACCAATTTTACTGTGACTTCGAAAGCAACAGATGAAGATGGGGATTTCGCGGAGCTGTATTTGTTCAAGTGGACTACTCTTCTCATCCCGCCAACCACTCTACTTATAATTAATCTTGTCGGAGTGGTTGCGGGAGTTTCCTATGCCATTAACAGCGGATATCAATCTTGGGGTCCTCTTTTCGGCAAGTTATTCTTTGCCTTCTGGGTGATCATTCATCTGTATCCCTTCCTTAAAGGTTTGATGGGACGACAAAACCGGACACCTACAATTGTCGTTGTATGGTCGGTTCTTCTTGCCTCTATCTTCTCCTTACTTTGGGTTCGCGTTGATCCATTTACAACTCGGGTAACTGGCCCGGATATCGAGCAGTGCGGAATCATCTGCTAGAGGAAACTGCTACTGCAAAACAGAAGACCAAGGTCGAATTCGTAATCATTCAGTTGGAAGAATTTGAAGGTATACGCTTTTAGCTTTGCGCCGTACATGAGTCTGCTTGCATTAATTGTTTTGCAAGAAAGATAATCTAATTACCTTCTTATTCTTTTTCAGCTAATTATTCTTTTTTATTTTTGTGGCATAAGTTGAATTAGTTTGTTGAGTTAATTCATTTTTTAATATAATTCCATCAAAGATGATGATGCTATTCAATTTTCTTGTATTTTTTTTATTGTATGCAACCGAAAGAAAATAAATATTGCTTTAGAGGTACTGATATGTGTATGGAGTGGTGTCAGAAGTGCTACTGGAGAAACAAGTGTGTGTTATTATTGCTTGTAGGAGAAAGCTCTGTTGATATGAAACTGGTTCTGCTTTAATTTTGAGAAATGTTCACTATGTTTATTCTGTTCTTTTAGTTGAGTCAAAAGAATATTTGCCTAGGACATTGGATTTTAGATTAAAGTACGTAGTTAAGTTTGAATTGATGGTGGCTATATTCGGTTCATGGAACATGTCTGGACTAGAATAGTTATTCTGTATAGAATAATTATTTATTTTAGTTCATGGAATTTAACTCTATAAAATCATTATTCTATGATATAATGGAATTAGTATTTCTCTTTAAAAGTAAAACATTGTTATTCCTATCTTTCTTTGGATATTATTCTATTTCATGAATGAAGCACTAGTCTTATGGTTAAGCTCTAATCTCATGATTATGGAAATTTAAACTAGTGGAAGAATCTTAAATCAAACAACATTGGAAGCTTTGCTTCAGCAAGTCCTTAAGCTGATTTCCATCGCAAATTTCATCAGAAGAATTATTGAAGCCTCATCACGATGAATCGTTTTATCCGTCATGAATTTCATTACAATAACAGCAGTCTGTTGCCAGTTTATCACAATTACGCACATCGTATATTTGTGAATTTTTGTAGTTTATGACAATGCAAGTAAATGGTCAGTAGGCAAACAACTTGAAACCGTTAAGTAAAGCAAACATGTTTCCTCAGAATCATGAAGTGGTTCATAATGATTTTTGATTACTTTAATTCTTTTTCACAAACAAAATCTAGCAACGGTAATAATTTAGAAAAGTTCATATAGTTAGATGAACGTTAGCTTGGTAAAGGTTTTAGCTTTTGAAAAAGCAGTAGTCAAATTTTGTACAGCCCTTTTGCTCTCATGTCTCATGATGTACTGTTTTTTATGTTCTTTTGTTGCTATGTAGAGCTTGAAGCGTCTTCATTTTTTCTCATTGCAATGAGACACTAAAATGACGACGTCAAATTCATCAGTAATTCCGTCCCTAAATTATTGTCGGTAATATTTTGTTGCCAGATGATATATATATTGATAAAATCCGTCGGCAGTTAGCTGTTTTCTAATAGCGATATGTTGCCAAAAAAAAGGAAGCTCAATATATATTAGTACAAATAAAAACTACAATAAAATTAAAATAAAAAAGATTATACTAAAATCGCTACTCTTTTAACAACAATGAAGCTAACATGTAATAGTAATGAGATTGTCTAGAGCTATAAAAGTTTAATAATTTATAAGTATTTTCGGAAATAAATACGATAGGATGAGGTATAGTACTCCATAAATTCTGGTGCAACATAGACTCATTTCTTTGGATCATCCGCTGTTGCTGGCTTAGACGCTTCTGCTGGAGGCGGCGGTAATCCACTATCAATGCAACTTCTACACCTTCTTTCGACCCAACCTTCAATGTCATGCTCCCCGTTGCGGCCAAAATGCCGGCCACCGCATAAGCGAGCAATACTCCCTGCAATAACAGCTACTATAGTGATCACAGCTAGCACAACTACCAGTGTTTCGATCGATCGGTGTGTGGACCGGTTTGGTTCCACCACTACGGGTGGTGGCTGCTCAACTACTGCTGGCTGCAGCTGGTCATGTAAACATTCTTGTAAGAACCCCATGACTGAAAATAGGACCATCAGTATGAGCTCTGAGGCAAAAAAGAAAAAAAGTTGTGTGCTATCAAAGAAAAGGAAAATGAGAAGGTTGAGGAACTAAAGAAAGAAGTATATGTTAGAGTGAAAACTAAAATAGGAATGAAAAAATTCAATTACTTTTCCCACTTTTACTTTTTGCACTTAATTTTTTTCTCTTATTAAATATATTGATTTGAGGAAAACAGTATCATATTCAAACTCGTGAATATGTACGCTGGCCAAAATTCTGTTAAAGTCGTGAGATTAAATTCTACCACAAACGCTATAAATTCAAATGATAACAACTTAGAAAGAAGACTTAATTGAATAAATTTTTAATCTAAACTTGAGATGGGGAAATATGTGAAGCTCAATAGGTTAGATATTTGATATGTATTGAGCATTAAGTTCCATTGGGTACACTTCTGTACTAAAATGTCAGTATTGCAAAATCTTTGAATTTCTCTAATAGAGTATCTTTTGATTTCCTTTCCCAATTTGTCCTTATCCTATTTCACATGTAGACGTTGATTATCCAACCTCCAAGAACAAAACTGTAAATTTTAATTGATTTTTTTTACTGTCTTTTGAATTATTTTACCCAATTTTGTCCTTGGTTGTCTTTATATTATATAGTCTCTTATGGAAATGTGAGAATTTTAGGTTTTTTGTGTGTTGCACTTTACGACCAGTCGGCTCTTTTGTCAACTTGTGAAAGCCATTGTTGATGGGTGTGGCAAAATTAACTGGTTCGCCTAGTTCGACGGGTTCACCCATGAGATTAATTCGATTCGATCTTTTAAAAAGTTTAAAATGCGGTTTTAATGGTTTAAATTTAAATTTAAAAAAAATTATTGTACGAACGAGTGGATTATATTGAACGCACGAGCCAGTTAGAATAAAAATGATTGAACCGTAAACTAATGACTACATTAACTCGGCCATCGGTTTGAATTTTAAAGCACAAGTAAAAAGTCACTTAACTCGAATGTCCTTCCACTGTTAGTGACCATTCAAACTGACCTGCCTGCACACACACCATGTGGTAGAATACAGGCTGATGAAAATAGATGTGCCTCTTTGATTTTCAGGTTCTATTAACAGAAATTTAAGCTATATATGACGGCGATTTTTTATTTTTTGAGAAATATATGACCGCGATTTAAAATTATTTAATTCTATCTTTTTAAGTTGCTTTTCAGTTAAATATGATGTATCAAAGTTTGGTAAAGATAGTACTAGTTTGTTCCACTTCAATTCACTTTTTGAATGTTGAAAGCAACTCATTTAAGTAACTTGGTATTTTTATGTTTGCTTTATAGAATTAGGTTGGGACTTACCAAGTTACCAGATAAAGAATTTTGCTAGTTTAGAATTGAACAAAAGATCAATTCAGCCCCTCAACTTGGCACAAAAGATCATAATATGTAGATACATTTTTCTATTTTATGATTTATAAATATTATTCAATAGCATGGTTGTCAAATCCGATCCGATCATTGAATCAATGAGGTTAGAAGGTGAAGGGATAGAGATTCGACCGGAATTTATCCGATTTAAAAATATACATCAATAGTTGTATATGTAATTCTACGAGAAAGAAAAACTTTATATGATAAAACATATCTAAATATATAATTATGTATTACATAAATTATAACAAGTTATTATAATATCAAATAAAAAGTATATTTTAGCAGAAGAGTTCAGATTATTTTGTTTGGCTTGATTTTCAGCCAAAAAATTACGAGTAACATTATTTATATATACAATTTTGTTTTTGTATTTTTTCAATAATTCAAAATGTTTTACAAATTTTTATAGGATTTAGATATCATGTTGTCTCTTATTATGTTATATAATGAGCAGTTAATATCAATTTTTTTTAACATTTTTATGATATTTTTGATAAATATTGATACAATTTTATCTTATTATTTGATTGATCAAAATATCCAATCGGACTAGAGAATATTTTGGTTCAGTTATAATATAGTTCGTATATATTTCATATAGTTCGACTACAAAACTTAAAAAAGTAATTTCAGTCAATTTAATTCAGTTCAGTTTTATTCTATATACATCCTACATGCAACATATATATTTTTAGGTTGGCAGATCAAATGAGTTCCAGAATTCAAATTCTATACAGCTAAAATGACTACTAAAGTATAAAATTTAATACGTGAGCTACGGAGGCATATTATCTCAAAAGTGAAAAAATTTATATTATACAAATAACCTATAGCTTAAATGATAGTAGTTGCGTTAGATAGCAATCTATTAAGGTTAAGGTAGTGAGATCAATCCTCCCACAAACGCTATATGTATTAACTATTAAGAATTTTATGTCAAAAAAAACTATTAAGAATTTCTAAACAAAAAAATTAATTTAATTTATTTTGGAATTTTTTTATTTTTTTTCCCTTGATACTAAAATTGATCAGGATGTATATGATGGGCAAGTTTGAACCGGTTAAGCCCAAGTAATTTAAGGCCCGCCCACTCGATGCGCAAGAGAAAAAGAACAGATGAATGTGTTGGTTGGTTCCATATTATCCCACATCGGCTAATTACAAACGTAACAGAGTAGAGTAGGTGTATAAGAAAGGATTTGAAAGTTAGGAGAAGGCATACCTTTCTCGGCCTTTTGGCTAAGATCAAGTGTAGTATCTGTTCTTATCAGTTTAATATCTGATATGTGAGTCAATGACTCACACGATATTAAATTTATTTTTTAAGGGGGAGGACTCGCTACAATAGCTTGCTATTGGAGTTCTCAGGCGTTGCCCATGCGTTGCACTATTGCACGGGCCAGGCGCACCCCTCCAATAATAGTTTCAATTATTGATTGATTTCCTGTCATATGTGTTTCTTAGAGTCTGAAGCATTATAAATTTATAATTGATATATTTTTGCAACTAAAAGATTACATTTAGAAAATTGAAATTGTTTTCGCTTCAATTCGTCATATAGTTAATTAGCAAATTGAAACGAAATAATTTTAATTTTATGTTCACTTAGGAATTTGATAAAATGATGGAGCAACCCATTTTCAGTCCCTAAATTATTGTTTATTTGGTTTTTAAACTATTTTTTTATCCTTATCTAGTCCTTCAAATAAACGAAAAATCCTAAATAATAGGACGTTGTTTCTTTATTTTTAAAAATGCAAATTGATATTCTAAACAGCGTCGTTTTTGGCAATTAGAGACTAGAAAATGTTTTTTTTTAAGTTGAAGGACTATATAAGAACAAAAAAATAGTTTAAGTACCAAGTAAATAAAACAGGTATAGTTTAAAGACCTGAAAATAAATTTTTCCTAAAATAATTGATTTGACTGAAAACCAAGCTTCCATGTGACCATACTTAAATATTATTATAAAATTAAAATTTAGTGTAAAAAAAAATATATTGATTAAACTATATGTAATTATAAAAATTTAAATTTTATTGATCACGAGGTTGACCTATGCCGGAATTATCGTATGAGAATACGAAATAAAGGTCGGAGGATAAATTTGTTTAAAATTTGAGAGATGCAATCGTAGACAAAAAATAAAAGTAGAAGACGAAATCGTTTTTCAATTTCTTTTTTTTGATTTAGTATGAGATGAGTTATAATTATTTTTTGCCTACAATAATATTGGCAAAATAAATAAAAATAAAGTAGTTCTAGAATAAGCCTCCAAATTAAAGAAGTAAAATGGAGACTTGTAGAAAGACTGATTTTCGTAGAAGTTTCAATTTGTCATATTCCTATATACGCGGACTTCTTCAAACAAATAAAAACCTTTCGCCTTTCGGACATTCAAATCCAGATTCCCGCAGCAAAATTCGGGAACTCAAAAATTCATTTTTTATTCCTTGTGCCCAAAACATTAGAGAATTGTTAATTTTTATCCAAATTTTAATTCTGCATAGTTTGTTAATCTCCCATATTTGACCGCTATCTTGAAGTAAAATCATTTTGGGATTTATCTTATCAAAATGGGAACACCCCAATTTCCAGATCTTGGTAAGCATTGTACAAAAGAAGATTGCAAACAGATCGATTTCTTGCCTTTTACTTGCGATCGTTGCAGCCAGGTATGGGTATCTTGTTTTATTATTTTTTTGGAAGAATTTTTTATTAGAAGCTTGATAAGTTTTTAGATCATTAGTTGACAATTCTACTAGACCCAACTCAGGATTTTAGATTTTGATAATTTCAGCTCAGATGATGATCAATTTAGTATAATCAAAACCTGATTTTGATTGGGCCATTGAATTTGGTATTCTTATTGTTTTAGTTTTTGGTTTCAATTATTTTGCTTACATCTAGCATTGTTTAGCTTAGCAGAATTCGACTAATGGAGTAATTCTCTAAGCATGATAGTATCAGAATGTACAAGAAAATTAAAAGTTTTGCTATTATATGTTTGTGCTTGCCTCGTTCTTTTGTTTTTTTTTTTTTCAATGCTGCACGAGGTTCTGGTCTTTTTAGCTCAATTTATGCTTTAGAGTTGTTATGCATACAGTGAATGGTGATAGACCTTTTTAAGAGAACCCTTTAGTACGATTTTCTCGTATGTCAAAACTTTTGTCTATTTGGAAGTTGTAGGGTAGTTTAAGAATGGGTTATTGTCATAAAAATTCACGCCGTTTGGCATTGTACTTTCATGGCATCAAAGATTGTTCTCTATTGGAGTCCATTAGAAGCTGAAACATGGAAATTTGGTGCATAGGGAAATTGCATCACAATCCAAAACTGAAGGAATGACTTTAGTTTGGAAAAAAATAATCGTGGTAATGTTGTGTAAGGCCTCAATTTTTCCACCTCCCCTGGGATCAGTTTATTCTTTATAAATCCTAACCACCAAGACTTTACCGAGTTCTTTAGTATGAAAACTGGTGGCATGCGGCACCATTGCTCATAAGTCAGAACTCATAAGGTCATTGAAATTATGATGATAATGCTATTGCCACTGCAAATAAATGAGAAGCGAAATTGGTCATGTTTTTCTTCTGCCATTTGCCATGTTACACTTTTGTTTAAATCATTGATTTGCGTTAACCATCGTTTCCCTTGGACGTGTTTCTAGGTGTTCTGTTTGGAGCACCGAAGTTATGGTAAACACAACTGCCCAAAAGCTGACAGAAAGGATGTTACTGTTGTGATATGTCCATTATGTGCAAAAGGGGTTCGTCTAAATCCCGATGAAGACCCAAATATCTCTTGGGAATCTCATGTTGATATCGATTGTGACCCTTCAAATTATGAAAAAGTCACAAAGAAGAGAAAATGCCCTGTCCGTGGCTGTAGGGAGGTTCTTACATTCTCAAATACAATCAAGTGCAGGGATTGCACGATTGACCATTGCTTGAAGCATCGATTTGGAACTGATCATGAATGCCTTGGGCCAAAGAAACCCGAGTCGGGTTTTCAATTTTTGAGTCTTTTAAATAGGAGTAAGAAGGAAGAATCAAAGCCAAATCAAACTGCAGCTGCATCTTCAACTAACTGGGCATCAGCCTTCCGGAATGCAGCTTCAACTGTTCGAGCCTCAGCTGAAGCAGGCATGACAAAACTGAGTAGTGAGATGACCCAAGTTTGGCAGACTGCAACTAATGTTGCCGGTCCAAGCAGCAGCAGCAGCAACGGGCTAAAGGAGGAGTGTCCACAATGTAGCGCAAGGTTTTCGTCAGTTACAACTCTAGTGGAGCATGTGCAGAAGGTGCATGAAAAGAGCAGGAATCAGTCGCGTGTCATGAACTTGCCTGTAGAAGTATGCCCTAAGTGTAGCAAAGGCTTTCGTGATCCTGTGGCACTGGTGGAGCATGTCGAGAGGGATCATCGGGGTACCTCGAAAGCTTAGATAGTTTTGACGATCGTAGTGACAGCTCATTTTCAGATTGAAATTTTTTCATTTTCCCTTATGGATTGCTCTAATTTATTTGAGGCTGCAGTAACCTTGAGCATTAAATCAGCTTTACTGGTTCAACCTATAACTTCCAATTCATAATGTCGATCTAAAAAGTGTAAATTGGTTACAGTAAAATTAAAATTGCATTTTATTGGATGAATAGATGTGTATTTATTTTCATTTGATTATTGAGAAACATAGGCAGTTGTGGCATTGCTGCAATATTAGGCTTTCCAAACTGGAGATCATAATAATATATTACAATTTTCTTTCCTTGTATTGTCTCTAATCTGCAACTGTCATAGATAATAAAACGATAGTTGGAATCTCACTTAATAGATCTTATTTTGGGTTAATTGATTATTCAAAATGGTATTCGAGTAAGTCTGGTTTCATTTTTTAATTTCTCGGTTTCCTGCTTGGATGTTCGGTCCTAATGACATAGTCGATGTTATCGTTGCAGCGCTGCCTATTAGTATTAAATTTCAGTTTGATGGAAATTGTTAAGAATATTTGACATTGATAAAATTAAGGGAACATAACATAATGAGTTTACGATGGTGATGGATTAATCATACAAATGGCTGATTTTAGTCGTTTTGGATATAGTTGGATCAAATTTTATTCATTTAAATGTGTGCAAGTTTTTGAGTTTAATCCCACATGGATGAAGTTGATCATATGCTTTTTTATTAATTAATGAAGGCTTAGTTATGAAGGGACACTTGAGTACTTACATTTATCAAAAGTCCCTACAAAAGCTCTTCTTCTTTTATTCATTGCTTTAATGCCTTAATGGCCTATTTATGGAGTTTGCTTTAAGGTATGGGAATGTAATATTAAATTATTAATACTGTCACTCATCCCTTCGTTTCCCATTTCTTTAATCTTTGTGGCATGCATTACTTATCTTTATTTAATCTTTAAGTTTATTCTTCAACTTTTATTTATCCAAAATGGCCCCTATCTAGCTATTTTTTTTAATTATAAAAGGAATAGAAGATGAATTTAAAATCAAATAACATATGCCGATTACTAGATTGTACATGCGTAAAATTATTTTATAGCTACTTTTAATTGATAGGGGTGTGGAGACCAAACCAAACCAATCTCTAACTTTTCTTAACTAAACTATAACCAAAATATATACAAACCGAATCGTGATTGAATTAAAATAAATGTTTAGTTTGGATGATTAATTCGATTAACCAAATAACCAAATTTCATAAACATTAATTACTAAAAATTAAAATTTAACAAATTAATTTAATGTTAATTACCCATTTTATACATAATTAAGAGACAAATTAATATTTAAGTCCTACAGAAAATTACAAAAATTACATTGTATATATAATTTGCTTAATTTGTCGAGAAATTTCAGATTAAAAACCAAACTAACCAAAAATAATTCAAAAAATTTAATCATAACCAAACCAAAATATTTTATATCAAACCAAATCCGAACACTGCACACTCCGACTAAGGAGGCAAATAGGCCGCCTCCGACAACCAATTATCAATACTTTTCATTTGTTAATCTCTATTCATATTATTTAATTTTCTAATCGTTTTATTTGATTTCTCCTTTTCAGCAATCAATCATTTTTTTTTCTTTTATCCCTCATTTTCTGGTGGCATTATAATATGTAGGAAACTTATGGTTACCCTCTAAGGTTGTTGAGTTGAGTTGCAGGAGATCTACTCTCAGGTGACACCGGACTCCCCCTGAAGACCGAAAAGGTATGAAGGAGATGCCGAATCTCTAAGATTCGGTAACACGCTAATAAAGACCGAATCCCACATGATCCGCCAAGAGCGCGTCAGGCCCGGGATTCGGGTAAACGACTAAATATGGAAATCTTGTCCTATTTGGACACAAACACTACATATGGAAGGATAAACTCTACTTTAGGAAGATAAGACTATTTAGGAAGACGTTCCTAAATAGGACTCTTATCAGATTAAGGTAGATCCCGACAAATCAGGAGAATCTCTACGATACGGCCGAATCCCTACAAAGTAGGATTCACCTGCCTAATACAACTCTGCTAGGTATATTCGACTACTATAAAAAGAGCACGAGGTATGCCTAGAATCACAATTACATTCATATACTCAAAACGCTGCTAAAAGTTCTAGACTGACTTTAGCATCGGAGAGTTAATCGGACAACCACCGTCCGGTTAGCTTCTACCCTGTTTTGCAGGTTCACTCACCGGTTCAGAAGGCAGACTCCATCAATTGGCGCCGTCTGTGGGAAAAGCTTAACTAAACTTCAAAAGAAGGAGCTTTTCTGAACTCAAAAACAAATCTCATTGAAGAAGATGACTTCTGAAAGAGTAAACCTGAAGGATCAAACGTCACAGAGAAAACGAAAAGCAACAGAACTCTCAACTCCTCCTCCAGTAACTTTTGACGGGAAGGACTTCGGGAGAATAGCTGAAGAGCACAACAAAGCTCTGGTAGTGGCCATGATCATCGAACACTGGAACGTTGAGAGAATCCTGATCGATGAAGGAAGCGCAATAAACCTAATAACAAGAAAGGCCTACGAAAGCCTAGGAGGAGACCTAGCGGAACTAAAAAGAAATGCCACGCCTGTGGTAGGATTTGGGGGCTTGCCAATTAAGCCCAACGGAACAATTACCCTCGACGTCAAGCTAGGAAGGACAAGGAAAAGCGAGGAATTACCTACACGGTTTAGCGTCGTAGAAATCGACCTGCCATACAACGCAATACTGGGGAGACCATTCCTCCACGACTCAGCTGCCGTGACAAGCATAAAGGCACTAACCATGAAGATACCGACGAAACAAGTAATTATCACGATACAAGGAAACCGAGCCGAGGCGAAAAAGTGCTACGAGCAAGCAATAAAAGAATCAGGCGAAGCAATGGCAATAGAAGAAATCCTTAATCACGACATCGAAGAAAAAGAAACAGCACCAGAAGGCGAAACAAAGAAACTCCAACTCGACGAGGAGAAAAGAGTAAATCTCGGCGCAAACATGAACCCGAAGACCGAAAGCGAAATCACGGCCATGCTGAAAAACAACGTCAAAACCTTCGCTGCTAACGCATCAGAAATAGTCGGAATAGACCCCCAAGTCATTACTCATGATCTAAATGTAGCAGAAGCGGCGAACCCAGTGAAGCAAAAGAAAAGGAAGTTCTCGGAAGAAAAACAGAAAATAATCGCTGAAGAAGTAGAAAAACTGGAGAAAGCAGGATTCATACGAGAAGTCCACTACCCCGAATGGGTAGCTAACGTAGTGATCGTAAAGAAAGCCAACGGAAAAAATAGAATGTGTGTGGATTACACCGATCTAAACAAAGCGTGTCCTAAAGATAGCTACCCTCTCCCGGATATCGATCAACTCGTGGACTCTACTGCTGGACACGCGATGTATACCCTAGCCGACGCAGCTCAAGGCTACCACCAAATTCAGATGAAGGAGCAAGACCAAGAAAAGACTTCATTCATCACAGAGGGAGGAACTTACTGCTACACGGCAATGCCTTTCGGCCTGAAAAATGCTGGAGCAACATACCAAAGACTTATGAATTTCATGTTCAAAGACGAGATAGGAAAACGAGTCCAGGTGTATGTAGACGACCTAATCATCAAGAGCGAGAAGGAAGAAACCCATGCAAAAGATCTTGAAGAAACATTCAACATACTAAATAAGTTCGGAATGAAGCTGAACCCTGACAAATGCACGTTCGGCGTACAAGGCGGGAAATTCCTGGGATTTATGATATCTCAAAGAGGAATAGAGGCGAACCCCGAAAAGATCAAGGCAATTATGGATATGAAGGCACCAAGAAGCATAAATGAAGTTCAAAAACTCAACGGGCGAATCACAGCACTCGGTAGATTCATGTCTTGCTCAGCAAAAAGATGCTTGCCTTTCTTCAAAGCCCTCAAAGGAACACAAAAATTTGAATGGAATGAAGACTGCGAGAACGCTTTTGAAGAAATAAAGAAGTTCCTCGTCACCCCTCCATTGCTAAGCAGACCGCTGAAAGGGGAGACACTATACCTATACATCAGCACCACGCACGAGACCATCGGGACAGTGCTGGTAAGGGAGGAAGATAACGAGATGAAGCCAATCTACTACATTAGTCGAGTCCTGAAGGGTGCGGAGACACGATACCCCGAGATCGAAAAAATGGCACTTGCCGTATCGACCACAGCTAAAAAGCTGAGATACTACTTCCAAAGTCACAACGTTGTGGTAAGAACAAATCAACCATTGCGAAAGGCGATCCAACGACCAGAAACCTCCGGAAGATTAGTCCACTGGTCCATCCAACTCAGCGAACACGACATAAGATACGAACCTCGCCCGACTCTGAAAGCACAAGCTTTGGCGGACTTCGTAGCAGAAATAACTCCAACCGAGACTGGCCAACCCAAACCAGCCTTGGTATGGGAACTCCACGTAGATGGAGCGTCGAATGAAAAAGGAGCTGGAGCAGGAGCCATCCTCAAAGGACCCGAAAAAATCAGGATCGAATATGGAGTAAACATCCAATTCGCCGCCAGCAACAATGTAGCTGAGTATGAAGCCCTAATCGCAGGCCTCGGCCTCGCATTAGAAATAAGAACGGAAATCCTAAAGATCTATAGCGACTCCCAGCTGGTGGTAAATCAGGTCAAGGGAGAATATCAAGCCAAAGAAACAGGGATGATCGAATACCTGAGTCAAGTCAAAACACAGCTCCAACAGCTGGAAGCACAAGGAGGACAATGGGAAATCATTCAAATCCCGAGAGAGGAAAACACCGAAGCCGACGCCATCGCCAAATCAGCGTCAGAACTTGGAGATCTATTCACTAAAATGCAGCTAAAGGAAATTCTCGAATCACCAAGCACCAGAAAAACAGAAGTCATGGCAATCGAGGAGGCCGACTCCTGGATGACTCCACTGATCAAATATCTAGACCGCGGCGAGTTACCAACAGACAAAGTCGAAGCCATTCGCACCATCAGAAAATCTGCCAACTACTCTTTTCACAATGGAGTTCTTTACCGAACCTCATTAACTCATCCATGGTCTAGGTGTGTCTCGCCTCAGACAGGAGAATCCATCTTAAAGGAAATCCACGAAGGAATATGCGGCGCGCACGAAGGAGCAGTCACCATAGCAAGAAAAACAATACTCCAGGGATACTACTGGCCGACCATCAAAGAAGACGCAAAAGCATTAGTCAAGAAATGTGATAAATGCCAAAGACACGACAACATCAGTCGTGTACCGGCAGTGCCTCAAGGATCAATGGAAAGCCCATGGCCGTTCGCCACTTGGGGGATTGGCATAGTTGGACCGTTCGAAACGGGAAAACATCAAGTGAAATTCCTAATCGTCGCAATAGAGCACTTCACAAAATGGGTAGAGGTAGCACCTGTCGCAACCATCACCGCAGCCAAAGTAGAGGAATTCTTCAAGAACGAAGTAATATGCCGATTCGGCATACCCCACACTGTAATAGCAGACAACGGCAAACAATTCAATTGCAAGCGGTTCAAGGCATTTTGCAAAGGACTAATGATCAATTTGAAATTTACTTCGGTGGCGCACCCTCAGACAAACGGAATGACAGAAGTCACCAACCGAACCATAGCACAAGGAATAAAAAAGAGACTTTCTCAGTATAAGGAGAACTGGGCAGAAGAATTATACAGCGTTCTATGGGCATACAGAACAACTCCTAGAAAAGGAACCGGCGAAACACCTTTCAGGCTCGCCTACGGCACTGAAGCAGTAATTCCAGTAGAAATCGGTATACCCAGTATCAGAGTAAACTATCTAGAAGAAGAAACCAATGAGGCTAGAACAAGACTATGTCTAGACCTACTAGAGGAGAGAAGGGATGAAGCGGCAGCCCGAGCCGCTACATACAAGAAGCAAGCCGCAAAATACCATAACAAAAGAATGAATTTTAGAGAATTTCAAAGAGGCGATCTGGTCTTACGAAACGCGGAAGTTGGCAGAGGAAACGCAGGAGTAAAGAAAATGCAAGCTAATTGGGAAGGCCCCTTCATCATAGAAGAAGCTACTGGCAAAGGCGCATATAGACTAAAGACAATAACTGGGTCCATGGTACCCAGATATTGGAATGTAGAACACCTGAGAAAGTATTATCAATAAATTCATGGCTGGTACTTATTTCCATTTTTGAAATAAAAGGCGATTTGGCGAAACAAATCTTATAGGCTCGCTCGAGACCTAATACATACAATTTAACAAGAGTCGTTTGAATCTTAGTTAAAAAAAATAATTTAGACTCGTCCGAGTCAAATAAATAAAAGGATCCATTCGGACCTACAAATAAATTACACCAGCAGAAGTTTAGATTAACTTCTCAAAATAACAAACGAGTTTAGATTAACTCTACAACTAAAGAAAAGCAATGGTCAAAAGATCATTATATTAACAGAAGCAAAATTACAAAGGATCCGCCTACGATCCAATACAAAAATAAGGCAAAAGCAAAAAAATACAAAAAAGAAGAAAACAAAAATTAAGCCTTCTTCAGAGCATCTTGCTTCTGCTTATCAAGCTTCGCCTTCACCTCCTTCGCCAAAGAAGCAGGATCCAACTGATTGACTCCAGAAAGATCGACGCCTGGATTCTGCTCCCGCAGCTTTGCCCCGATCGCCAACCGGTACTGAGTCATGACTTGGGAATAAAAGCTCCCAGAGTCACCCAATCGCCGGCGGAGACGCTCCTCTTCTTTCTTCAGATCATCCCTCTCCTTAGTGAGAGCACCTGAAGAAGACTGTAGAGACTCGACTTCCTCGGACAAAGTTCGAACCCGAGCCTCTAAAGCGGAAATCTCCCGAGTCTTGGCAGATACGGAAGACCTCAGCTGCTGGATCAGACCAGTCGCCTCGCCAGCCTCCTCCTCCATCTTCTGTCTCTCGGAGAGCCAGGATTCGGAATCCTTCTGAAGCTTCTTCAGTTGATCCACCGCATCCCTTCGGCGGCGCTCCAAAACAGCGATGGACTGGACCACCTGAGAAAGAAAGCAACAAATAAGAAAAAAAAAAGAGAAGCAAATCATAATATAAAACAAAAAAAAAAGCATACCGAAAAACCGCCGAGACAGGCGAACTCAGCCAAATTATCGCCATGTTCGCGATCAATGGACTCAATGTCCTCTTTTATCATAACATTCTCCATGCAAGCATGAAGAATGGCGACGTTTGAAAGTCGAGGCGGATCCTGCGCGTCCGCCCAAGCCACAAACCGAGGTGCCTCCTCGAAAGACACCCCAGAAGATTTCTTCTTCTTGGGACGCTTGGCAGAAGCTCCAGCCTGGTCCTCAGCAGGACGCTTCTGACCGCCGGTAGGCAACCCCTTCAGAGAAGGAGCTGATTCCTTCGAAGGAAGCAAAGGCGACTCAGAAGTCGCAGCAGGAACTTGATCGCCGAAAGCAAGACCAAGATCCACCGGATTAGGCGTTGGATCCGGTACGGCGACCGAAGACGGATTAGGAACGCCACTGGTGACCTCGCCCATATCTACAGTCATATCGACATGAAAATTGTCAAGCAAATGTTCAAGAGAAGTCGACATCCTACAAAACAAAAACATAACAACAAAAGATTAGAAAAATACCTTCTAAAGGAAGACCCGCCAAAAGTATTTCACGGCGACTCAAATACTGTTCTAAAAGAACGCTGTACTTGGGCTTGTCAAAACGACAATCCGACAGCAAAGACAGGGCGAAGTCCTTCTCCCCATCATCCAGATCAGGTACATTAGTAAGTGAAACCTTACTAGAAGTAAAACTCCACGAAAAAGAGGAGAAAGAAGAGTGCTGAACCAAGAAAAACTTAGGGGTCCAACCCTTCAAAGAAGAAGGAAGACTAAAAAGAGATCGATTCGGTCGACCACCAGCAAAAATAAATTCCTCACCCTTTCGGCGGGAGAAAACATAAAAATAATTAAAAAGAGCAAGCGAAGGCTCCTGCATCCGAACCCTACACGATTCCATAAAAGAACAAAGAAGGCGAATCGCGTTCGGATGCAGTTGACCCAAAGGAACACCTAAATTATGACAGACCTCTACGATTAAAGACTCTAAGGGAAACCTAAGACCCGCTAAAAGTTGCTCATGAAAAATTACTATCTTGGAAGGCGAATCGGTGCTATGATTCGCCCGACACGATTTTGCTGGTCTCAGAATAACATACGACTCAGGAAAGTCAAATTCCTCGGCATACCCAAGTATCTGTTCTCTTGACAAGGAGCTCCGGGTATATTCTAGCTCGTCACGAGCACCCTTCGCCCCCTCAGTTACTTCTGACATTTTAAAATTTTTAAAATGGGGGGAAACACGGAATGATGATGAAATTAAAACTCTAAAAGATCAAAAGAAAGGAAAAGACGAAGAACAAGACGAAGAACAAGAAGAACAGAAGGAATAAAATCAAAATTGAAGAACTACCAGGAAATTAAATTAGAGAAAAGGTAAAATACCTCGCAAGCAAATACGCAGGATCAAAAGAAAGGTAAGGAGCAACTTGAAAACGAGGAATCTTGACAGCAGAAGAAGGAAACCCACAAAAAACTTGAAGAAATCGAAGGTTAGCAGTTGCAGAGAAAGCAAAGGTTGAAAAAAGAAAGAAAATGAAAGAAAATGAGCAATTATATAGCCTGAATCAAAGAAACTGAAAAGACGAGATCCCATAATTACAAATACTAATAGCGCACGAAGACACTTGTCATTCATCCAGTCATAACCCTCTACTGACAGACGACACGTGGCAACACAGAATCTTACTAAAGAAGAAACGTCACCCACAAACATATGAAACGACTCGCCCGGAATACAAAACGACTCGCCCTTATAAGAGAACTCAGCTCCAAAAGAGCCAAAATCCACTAAGGCATAAATGCCAAACTACTTCAGCTCACTTGCGGGGGGGGGGGGGGCTAATGATGGATACCGAATCCTACTGTAAGTATAATGGAGCCGAGTTGCAGGAGATCTACTCTCAGGTGACACCGGACTCCCCCTGAAGACCGAAAAGGTATGAAGGAGATGCCGAATCTCTAAGATTCGGTAACACGCTAATAAAGACCGAATCCCACATGATCCGCCAAGAGCGCGTCAGGCCCGGGATTCGGGTAAACGACTAAATATGGAAATCTTGTCCTATTTGGACACAAACACTACATATGGAAGGATAAACTCTACTTTAGGAAGATAAGACTATTTAGGAAGACGTTCCTAAATAGGACTCTTATCAGATTAAGGTAGATCCCGACAAATCAGGAGAATCTCTACGATACGGCCGAATCCCTACAAAGTAGGATTCACCTGCCTAATACAACTCTGCTAGGTATATTCGACTACTATAAAAAGAGCACGAGGTATGCCTAGAATCACAATTACATTCATATACTCAAAACGCTGCTAAAAGCTCTAGACTGACTTTAGCATCGGAGAGTTAATCGGACAACCACCGTCCGGTTAGCTTCTACCCTGTTTTGCAGGTTCACTCACCGGTTCAGAAGGCAGACTCCATCAGTTACCCTCTAAGGTTGTTGAGTTGAGTTAGTAGCTTATCCGATTTATATAGAGATTATTAATTTAAATATAGAAGCTCGTGATTTAGGAATTTTAACTATATTCATCTCCACTTGTGATTTTTTGTTAAAAAAAATACATAATAAATATCGAATATGTTTAGTTGAAAAGTTATATCCTTTTAATATTTATAAATTATTCCATTAACATCGATATAGTATCTAAATTAATTCTATTTTTAATTTATTTCAATTCTAACTAAATTCTAAAAAGATGAAATCTTTTAAATTAATTCTACCAAACTTAAATCATTTAAGAAATTGATAATAGTTTACAAAAGACAAAACTATCATTCAAAATCTAGACCAAACTAGAATAAAAGATGATCACTATATTTCCTGATTTTCGACAAATTATATTAGTAAATCCCTTACATTAAAGTACATACATTAAAAAATTAATAAAATTATATGTAAATTATAAAATAGTCTGACATAAATACACTAAAAGTCAATATATTAATAAATATATTTTTATTCCACTAATAAAAATAAAGGGCAAGAATTTTTATAAAAATTTATCATTGAAATTTGAAATGGGCTACTATTTTAATAAAAAAAACTAAAGAAATATACATACGAAAAAGAACAAAGGGAATACACTAAAAGGTAAAAAATTTGTTAAATGATTTTTGTTTTTATGATTTTATAGTAAAATAACTACAGTATATTCCTTAAAGTTTAATTTGGAAACTTAAACGAATCAATTCTCACTTGACCTATTATTCTGACTGCTCTATACTAATTGATTCAAAAATATATTTTAATAAAATATTGTGTATAAAATATTTATATCCACGATAAATAATTTTTGTCTACATTCTCTTTTATTAATATATATTTTAGTTTTTCCTATATTTATCAAAATTTAAACTCTTCTTTTCCTATTTTATATATTTTTTTCTATTTATATATTTTTTTATAAAAAAATGTAAATAAACTAATATTATTAAGGTTTAATTGATTTAAAAATTACGAATTGTAGCGTATTTTGCATTTTTCATACAAATTTTCAATTTTGGCAATTTAAACTATTACTACTATATTTTTACAATTCGAAACACCAAATAATTTTACGTTAAAAAAAAACTAATATGACCAACATAATATACATTGTTATGACGTTCATATTAGCAATTTTTAACGAAAAATTGCACGATGTTTCAAATTGCAAAAAATTTAATAGTTGGTGTCCGACATTGTAAAATTAAAAATTCATGTTAAATTTGAAAAAGACACTAAAATTTAATTTTTAAAACGATTAAGCCTATTATTAATGTACAGTCATCATATTCATATTTATTTTATATATTTAATAAACTATAACATAACATATTAACTAGTATTGAAATTTAAAAGTAAATGAGAAAAAAAAGAAGAGAAAATATCTTTTATCTACAATTCATTTTGTTATACCATATATGTATACAGATAATAAAATATGTAATATAATAAAACAAAACTATGGATTAGTAAAATATATTAAATTATAAAAAATAATATTGTACAAAACCATCGTTAGGAACGTGAAATCTCAATTAGAAAGCACGTCCATGGAGCAATACAAAGCACGTTATCAATTTTTATAAAATAAAAATGTTTGTAATTTAATTTAATTATATGTGGGGCCCCACTTGCCGTTATGTAACGATTTGGAAACTGTCTCCTGCATTTTAACTATACAATAAATTCTGGTATGGCGCCGGCACTTCCATTTGCAATTTTTAGACAGAAACACCAAAATTTAGATTTATATTGTTAATTTTATTTTTCTCTTGAAATTGTTAAAAAAAACCGCATTATATTTAGCGGTGCTAAATTTGCTTGAAATTCGGTGGGTTTCTTGCATGGGATAGAGCAATTTCCAGCCTCTGGTCAGCTAGCTCTTCTTGATTCTGATCAAGAGGTATTTTTCAATTTTTTTCTTTCATTTCCTTCTATTTTTTTTTAATTTCAATTCTCAATTTTAGCATTTTAAATTCATGTTAATTTTGTTCTGGTTTTGATTTTATGATTTGTTTATTTGATAAAAAAAATGATGAATTAACATTGTTTAGCGATTGATTATTGCTGATGTTGACGTTGATTATGACAGGCTTGTAGTTGAAATTTGAAGGCTGCTGCGGAGGTTTTGAGATTGAAATCTTTCTTTCCCTTCTTAATGCTAGAACCTGACTTTTTGTTAGGTTTTTTCAGAAGGGAAAGAAAGAAATTTTGTTCTTAAAGGAAATTATCTCTTTCAATTCACCTAGGTTTTCAAGAATAATCATATTCTGGAAATGAGTGTAGTTTCCGGCGTAATTTCGAGGCAATTATTGCCTGCATGTGGCAGCCTTTGTATTTTTTGCCCTGCTATGCGGGCGAGGTCTAGGCAGCCAATTAAACGATACAAGAAGCTCATTGCGAACATTTTTCCTCGGAATTTGGTTAGCATTCTGTCTTCTACTGGCTCCTTATTACATCTCATAATGCTATCTTGAGCAATTTGCATGTGACCACTTGCTAAGTATGCTCTTATACTATACAGAGAAGATTCGAATGTCTTTGGTTCTAGTATGCAGTATTAGCGTGTGTAGTGATAGAATTTAATGATTGTTTGTTCTTATGCGGGTTAACTAACTGTTGGCCGTCCAATTTGAAATGTATTATATGTATAGTTTCCATAATATGTTATTTGAAATATGTCACTTGTACAAGAAATTGTGGTATGTGAGTGAAGGACTACTACTGCAACTTTGGGATATAGATTGGTTATGTGTTAGATTGGAGATAGCTGAGCATTCAGAAAGCAAATTAATGATGAATTTGGTTTAGTCCATTTGGCAGTAGAGAGAGCCAGGAAAATATTGTGATTGAGAAGATAATAAATTCCTCCTTATGGTCCGAGTCTCATTTGAAAATGTTTATTTTTTCCTAAAAAGAAAATATCCTTTTTGAGAGCATTGCTCCTTTTGATGAATGTTGGCCTGCTTGTTACTTGCAACTTAATTATTGGCTGGACCACCTCTATTACAATGTGAATCCTGAAATCTATTCGTATGCAATACTAAGCCTTTCCAGTTCTACCTGAGACAGCATGAAAAGCAAAAATTCATCTGGAACTTTCATTTTGTTCAGCAGTGATGTGAGTCCATTTTAAACTTCTCGTCTTATGAATTCTTTGTTTCTTGGTCATTGAATGGCAGGATGACGGGCCAAATGATCGGATGATTGCCAAACTATGTGAATATGCTGCTAAAAATCCTTTGCGCATCCCGAAGGTATTATTATTGTCATTACTATTTTGTTTAAAGCTCAAAATATTCCTTCTTGTAAGACAATATTAATTGAGAAATTCACTTCCAATCATAAGATAAACTCTCTTCTGTACTCATGTATGTACGTGAGTAATTTTTTGTTTGTTTGAATATGTTGTGGTTGATGCAGTTGGCCTTAATGTTAAACATGCTAGCAGCTAAATTGTTATCTTATACTATAGCTTTCATAGGTCAATGTCATGAAGTCATATCATTTTTATTGAACTTTTTAATCTTTTACTTATGATAGTAATGCTTTTTACATATTATGCCTGCTTGATAAAGGCTTCCCAATTTTGCATGACAAAAAGATTCTGAAGCACAAAGCAGTGAGCATTATTTGTGAAGTCAAGAGACAGCAACTTACAAAGCTGAGTTGATCACAGCTAAAAATCACTGGGAGCATAATTCCCTCGGAAAATTAGTTTATGTTTTATTAATCTACATCCCGTGTGTAATAATTCAAACTTTAAATGAGTTACTGCCACGTGGATAGGAAATATGGAAATTACTGGTTTCTTTACACTTTTTTATATTTTAGCTACAGGGTAGATCGTAATTGAACAAACTAAAAAGTGGAGTGTTTTTTTTTGTGTGTAACAGAAAGTCAAAAGATGCTGATAAGTTGAACGACAATGTTGTAAATTCTAGTTTGCTTTATTAACTAATATTACTTATTTAGAGACATTGTTGCCACAACAAGCAATCACTGATTGGAGAGAGTTTCTTACTCTTATATTGTTCCAAACCTTTATTCTTTCTTTCTTTCTGGTGTGTTCTCTGCAAAATTTGTGTTGTCTGCTATATTTTGTTATTTGTTTTGTCTTAGATTTTCTAATCAGCTATGTTCTTGACCCCCTTATCGGATATAAGTCTCTCCTGCATCAGGAATGATGTTTAAAGCTAAATTTAGAAGAAATACAGTGCTCTAGTTTGCTGTTTTAAATTTGCTGTTTATATTTTGCTGTTACTAATATCTACAAAACTATCTCACATTTTCCTTTGATGTTTTACATAGAACACTACACACAAGAATAAATGATTAAGAAGTTATTATAAATAGAACATTACCCAAACATAAGTAAATGATTAAGCAGCTGTTCTGAATGATGTGGATTTTGGTTATCAGATCACAAATACTCTTGAACAAAGGTGTTACAAGGAGCTGAGAAATGAAAATTTTAGAGCTGCAAAAATTGTGATGTGCATTTATGGGAAATTGCTGATCTCTTGTAAGGAGCAAATGTGAGTTTTTCCCCCATCTTTTCGTATAATTTAGACATTTTAATTTGTAACATGCCATTTATCCAGTTGTTCAGAGACTAATTACTTATGAGTTCATTTGTATTTGTATCGTTTCTATGTTGTTAGCTACTTATGGTGTCCAAATTCGTTAGATTATCCTCTCACAGTATATTGAGAGTATGGAGTTCATTGTTAAGCACACTATTTTCTGCTTAGCTACTTATGGTGTGTTGAAATTTGTTAGGTTATCTTCCTGCTGTCGCATGTTGAGTATGTGGGTTTCCATAGTTAGGCACATTACTTTCTGCTTGAGTCTGGGTAGATTTGATGTAGTGAACGTCCATGGAATTTACTAGTGTTGGGACAATACTAGCTAAGATTGACTCAATGCATGCAAAAAAGTTGAGTGTGGGGCTTATTGTTAGGAAAATTTTAAAAACTATAGGCTCGACAAATTTGGATTTTTAAACACGCATCAGTTAATTGTGAAGGATCCATCATTGTTGTTCTTTGCACCTCCCTCCTCGAGTCCTTTTTTCCATATGTGGCAGATTTTAATACTGGGGACTATTTCATAGGCCGCTTTTTGCAAGTAGCTTATTGAGTATTATGCATACTCTGCTGGATCAATCACGACAGGATGAACTACAAATTGCAGGATGTGAGACTCTGTTTGATTTTGTCAATAATCAGGTTAGTGCTATTAGTGCTAATTCTAAACTTTTACTAGCTTCAGGTTTATTTTTGATTTACTTTTCTAGTTTTTCCTTATAATAAACCTCAAGCTTATCTCATCTAAATCGATTCTGCAGAAGGACGGATGTTACATGTTTAATCTAGAAGGTTTTATTCCTAAACTCTGTCAGTTAGCTCAAGAAGTGGGAAATGATGAAAGGGCAAAAAATCTGCGTGCAGCAGGACTGCGGTCTCTTTCTTCAATGGTATCTTATTTTTCTTACTTAACTGCTTTTCTGAAGCTGTAACAGAGATCATTTTAAAATTTGTGATTCTTACATGACCCCATACTTGATAGCAATCAAATGACCTTTTTAATAAGGTAAACTTTTGTTTTCTGCTTCTGGGAGCACCTTATCCATCTCGTGACTTGTAGTTTATCAAAAGAATTTGCCAAGTGCTATGTTTGGTTCTACCAAAAGGTTTTGCTTTCTTCTTTTTTCTTTTGTGGTCTGGCACATTTAAACTCAGCTCTATCTATTTCTTCATTGTCATTCATTTACAGAATGTCTACAATCATATAAAAGTCAGATTGCTTTCTTTTGAGAAGTTCCTAGTAAATACAATGAGATAGTAATTCATATATGTCGCTTATGGTGCATGGACAATCATAAGTGGAAAGCATCATAAGATTTAATTGTGTTTGGTTTTTGAGTCGGAATAGTTATAGCAACATCTTGTTTTCTGCTTACACAAGACATTACATTGGGTTGTCATTGTTACATTGGGTTGTCATTCTTATACTGATAGGGTAATTTTGCTGTCGCAGATATGGTTAATGGGTGAACATTCTCATATATCAGTGGAGTTTGACAATGTAAGCAACTATGACTTTGCTGAATGAAATTTGCTTATTGTTGCGTCAATTTCATTTGCCTCTAAGCTTTACAAATTTCTGCCAAAGTCTTGACCTGAAATATGTCGCAAATATATTTCACTTATTGTCTTTTTCACAATATTTCAAGTATTGCGATTTTAGCATATAGAACAGGGTTTTCCATTTAAGAACAGAAAATTTGGATTAATGCTGTATTTGTTCAATATGATCCCAAACCCTTACAAAGGATAGAAGTGTTAATAACTTGGTAAATAAAGGCTGATAAAAGGTAAAAGCCTTTGCTGTACTTTTGGAGAAGAAAAAGAAATTTGCTGGTTCGGGTGGGACAGGGGGAAGGAAACAACAACTGGAGATGGAGACAAAAAAAAGTAGGCCGGCTTTAGTTGTTTTAACAGTTTGTACAAGTGCATCTTAATGAAAATTGAATTTTTTATTTCTTCAAGACATGCATAAAAAGAAGTGGATAAAAAATAAATAAAATAATTCTTTTTTTTTCTTCTTAGTTACAGACATGATATTTAATATATATTGTTGCCAATAAAATATGTGCGAAAAGAAGAAAAATCATTGTCAAATGTATAGCTGATATACGTTTTATACCACTGAACAGATTGTCTCTACTGTCTTGGAAAACTATGGAGGCTGTAAGAAAAATTCAGGAAACCTTGATACTGACAAGCAAGGTCCTCAGAATAGGTGGGTAGAAGAAGTGCTCAAAAATGAGGGTCATGTGATTCATGTCAGTCCACCAGAGTTCATTACAAGAGTTCCTTCTTGGAGGACAATTGTAAATGAAAAAGGAGAAGTAAATGTGACAGCGTAATTTCTTGCCACAATATTCTCCAGATGAATATATGATGTCAGTAATTTTGCTTGAAGATCTGATCATTCTTTTATTTGGCAGCGAGAATGCTCGGAATCCCTGCTTTTGGTCCAGGCTTTGCTTGCATAATATGGCCCAGCTAGGGAAAGAGGCTACAAACATTCGCCGTGTCCTGGAATCATTCTTCCGTTACTTTGATAATTCAAATTTATGGTCGCTTCAATATGGTCTGGCCTTCACCGTGTTAAAGGATATGCAGCGTTTAATGGATGAATCTGGTAATTCTGGAATCTATTTCTTTTCTACTTCACGTTTTATGCTCTCCTTCTCAAATATAAAGCATTTAAATTTTTGTCTTTTTTGTCTCGATAATTGACTAATCTTGTCTTCCTATTTCTTTTTCTTTTCTTTTTATGCTTTTAAGGGCAAAATACACATGTTCTGCTGTCTACTTTGATTAAGCATCTTGATCACAAAAATGTCCTCAAACAACCCAACATGCAGCTTGACATTGTTGAGGTTACCACCTGTCTTGCTCAACATGCAGAGGCTGCTTCTTCGGTGGCAATAATTGCTGCTGTGAGCGATGTCATGAGACATTGGCGGAAATGCATACATAACTCAGTTAATGATGCAAAATTAGGAGCTGACGTAAAAAATTGGAACAAAAACTTTAGAGAAGCATTAGACAAATGCCTTGTGGAATTATCATACAAGGTAGCACTTATCACCAATAGTATAAAGCACTAAAAAAATTTATTTGCTTTAAGAATAGGCTCTGAGAGTGTTTTAGATTGTTTTCCTATTTTAATTCTCTTGCGCGTTCTTGCAATTTTTCCGGTGGAACTATTCATGACTAACTGGTTGTTTTTGGCGAGCAGGTTGGGGATGCAGGCCCAATTCTTGATGTTATGGCAGTGATGTTGGAGAACATCTCTAATACTTCAGGTATAGGCGGCACAACAATTTCTTCTGTCTATCGTACTGCTCAAATTGCAGCTTCCGTACCAAATTTGTCATATCAAAACAAGGTAAACTTGGAAAACCTGGTTTATGTTATTATTGAAAAGTACATTGCTTACATTTTTATGTAGCTTATTAAAAAACACGCTCTTTGATTGTTAAAGGCATTCCCCGAGGCCTTATTTCATCAGTTACTCCCAGCTATGATGCATCCTGACCATGAAATTCGACTTGGAGCTCATCGCATCTTTTCTGTTGTTCTAGTGCCATCATCTGTTTCCCCATGTCCATCCTCGGCTTATATTGGGCCAAAAAGAGGTTTAGATCTTCGAACGCTGTCTAGAACTGTCTCTGTCTTTTCTTCATCTGCTGCTTTATTTGAGAAGCTAAGGAAGGAGAAACCTTCCATTATGGAAAATTCTTCTCAAGACAAGAATGAAAATGTTGTTCTCGAGGGTGAGCAAATAAGGAACGGGATGCATGACAATCTAAAGCTCTCAAATAGTCAAGGCTACAACGCGAAGAATTCTCTTGCATCTCTAGCAGCAGATGGAAATTCTCGGAGCCTTTCAGATAAGGGAATAGTAAGTTATGGAAATTTTCGTTGAAATTAAGTTTCTTAATCTGTCTCACACTTTTACATTATGATGTGTAACGCAGGTTACATCACACTGTGAACCGCAACCCAAAAGAAAATACCTACAAAGGCTAAAACTTAATATAGAGATTTAAAAAAAAAATGGCCGAATGTAATATGAAAATATTCAATTTCCTAATAGAATTATTTATTTAAGTTTCCTCCAATTGAAAGAAGAAAAATATTTGTCAAAAGCTCTTTAAAAAATTAGGCACAGGTCTGGGTTAGGATTAATCAGAAAATCCAACCCTTGATTTAGGATTGGTTTAATAAATAGCTACAATAGAACTTATTATCTTTTTATTAGAAGAAAGATTATATTGAGATAAACATTGAAGTACATCATAAATCAACTCTTATAAAATATTAAAGAAACAAAATAACCAAACAATTGATAATCAACTTCTTTAGCAAATAAGCTAAGTAGTATGTTAAATTTTAATTTATATCAGTGTAGCTTGAACGTACCAAAAGTTGGATTGACTCTACCGAGTTGCGGCCTTTTGGGCTTCAATTGCAAGAAACAAATTGGGCCATAGTGGGTCCCATCTTCATAATTTATGCTATCTGGATGCCAGAGATAGTTTTTCCTGCTGCACTTTATTATAAGTCATAAATGGTTCTAGCTTTCTCAGTCATAGATTTATTACTTGAATTTTGGATTTCAGGAGATTGGTTCTTTAAGGCTGAGCAGCCATCAGATTAGTCTTTTGCTGTCATCAATCTGGGCAGAGTCTATTTCTTCTGCCAATACACCTGAAAACTATGAAGCAATTGCTCATACATATAGCCTGGTTTTGCTGTTCTCTCGAGCCAAGGTAACAATATAATTGATATCACATGATAGTCATCTTTTGACACTAAGTCGGCGGTTATTGCCTTCAAAAGAATTGCTTATGATGAAGTTCACTGTTTTTTTTTTATCTATAAACAAGACATCTCTCTAGTATGTATAGAAAAAATTGTGGAAAATGGATTATCACTATTTGGCTACTTTCTGCAATATAACCTGTACTTATTACAATGCATCATTCGGTTAAATTGTAGTTTAGTTTAAAAGAATTAATTACCAATCTCAAACTGTTAAATCTTGGATAACTCTAGTTTGAAATGTTGTAAATTCAAGTTTTTAAAGTTGACCATATATGCTAATAATTCCAAAATGGTTTCCATGAAGTTTCAGTTGGCTGATTAAGTAGTATCTTCTGCTGCTAGGTTATAGCATAATGTAGTTTAAAAGATTCAAATACCGACTTCAAACTATACTTACTTTTAGTTAGAAATGCTACAAAAATTCAGGTTCTTTAATTGACACAATATGCCATTTTCCTGAAATGATTTCTCATAAAATTTCAAATGGTGGAATGAGCATTCTCTCTTTTTTGGGTTGCTTTTTGACTTTGTTATATCTATGTTTTGTCACAGAATTCCAGCCATGAGTCCTTAGTTCGAAGTTTTCAGCTTGCATTTTCTTTGAGAAACATCGCTCTTTATCAAATAAGTAAGTTCCCATAGTTTGTTTCCAGCAATCTTTTGGATTATTATGTACACATTTTGGAACAAAAATGTAGTATGACTTTTACGGGCCATGATTTGTTTGCATGATTGAAAATTTATCTGCACTGTATCTAATGTGGTGCTAAAAAAACAACAACAAGGTTATGCGTCCCTATGAAAGGAGAGAATAATATACCATAGTTTTTTATCTTAATAAAATTGGCAAGTTAGGTGATGTTGTGGTAGATGCTATCTTTGTAGTTAATTACTAATATATTTGAATTTTGAAATTATTACCAAAAAATCTTGAGGTTGGACTTAACTAACTGGTTGTTCCCTAACTTTAATAGTGAATTGTTTTCCTTCTGATTTTAATTTCATTAATTCTTTCCGCCTTTGCTAAATTGTGGTGTTAATCAATATATGTCAAAGTACTCGATTGATAGAAATAAACTTAATTTTAGTAAAAGTTCGTCCAAAATAATATAAAAACTTACAAAATTATACTAACTAATTATATTAATTACTTCAATAATAAAACGAATAAAAAATATAAAATTTAGTATAATGTCTTTAAAACAGTCAATTTCATTTTCATTGATTATCAGCCAAATATGTTAATTGAATAAATGTAAAAACTAATAAATGACTTAAAAATTCATCAACCATGTTATCTTGCGGTATGAAAAAATCATAAATATTAATTTAGAATATTTTACAACCAAATTATTTATAAACATTTAAAATGAATTAAGTAATTAATTTGAAGACGTAATATCAAAATTTCGTAGAAACATTATCAGAGTATCTTATTGATATAGATCTAGAGAACTTTTTTGAATCAAATAACTTTCTTATTGCTGATAAATGTGGCATGCTGCCAAATTATAGAATATTTTGGAATTGGAAGCTCATGTGAACCACACGCCGGCACTGATGAAGGGGCATGACAACCATTTGTGTAGGAGCATTAGCCCCTCCAAATATTCGTAGCTTTTTCCTTCTTAAGAAATTTTTTCTTTTAGCTTGTTTGACCCTTCAATTTTTTTAACTTTTATACTCCTCCAACTATAAAAGTTAAAAGGCAAAATGATTTTTATATCTTTAACTTTGACAATTTTGTCAAATATATCCCTAAAAGATAATTTGGACATTTTGGCCCGTCAATTTTTACAAATATAATTTGGACATTTTGGTTCGTCAATTTTGCGAATCGGGAAAATTATATCAAGCTCCAAAATTGACAGGCCAGAATGTCCAAATAATTTTTAGGGATAAATTTGATAAAATGATGTTGTGGATATAAAAATCATTTTGCCTTTAAAATATTGTATATGTATTTTTGAAAAACTCTCTTAAATTAAGTCAATACGGTGTTTTGATATAAAAAATTATGAATTTTTAAAATCAAGTTTTTAAATTAACTAAATTATTCGTTATATAATTTTTAATTAATATATAAATTAGTATTTTCATTTTGTTAGGTTGTCAATAATTTAGTAATTGATTTTTAAAATTTTAAATCTATTTAGCTATTATTCAATAAATATATTTAGTTGATAATCAATGAAAATTTTACAGTTCATTATGTCCATTCCCTATAGCTTTTGAAAAACGGCATGCTGCTTATTCAACTCATCCTTTAGTTCAAACATGAGTCCTGAAGACTTCGATGCCTTCATAATGTTGGGTCTTTAAAAGTCTAATGTTGTAACCAACGTTTTTATTTGACTGAAAGATAATGATGGTAGCTGCAACAGTCTAGGGAAATATATGTATAAAATACATGCATGAGTTAGTCTGGGTCCTTTGAAGTTATTTTCCATATCCTTTGCATCATAATGAGGAGATGACAAATAATTTTTTGTAATCTGGTGGATGCCAGTTCTGAATTTCACAACATTACCCTTTTCGCAGAGACACTCCCACCGTCACGTCGTAGATCTCTATTTACCTTGGCAACTTCAATGATTCTGTTTTCATCAAAAGCCTATGATATTGTTTCACTTGCTCATTGTGCGGAGGTGGTACTTAAAGAAAAATTGGTATGTAAATCTTTGCTGATAAAATTGCAGCCACATGAGTTTACATTGTAAGCATACGCTAGACAGATGCTTTGAGGTTACGTCTAGGACTTTATATTCTTAGCAAGCTAAGGGCTAAATCTTGCTTCCATTTATCTTGGGTTAGATGTATCTTACTCACTTGAATTGGATTTTCTCTTTGAATCAGGTTGATCCTTTTCTGCAATTGGTAGAGGACAGGAAGTTAAAGGCCGTTGATACAAGACCTGACCACCCTACAACTATTTATGGATCCAAGGAGGATGATGTCTCGGCACTGAAATTTCTTTCAAAAATAGATGTTACAGGGAAACAAAGCCAGGAATTTTTTGTTGCCGAGATTGTGAAGAGCTTTGAGTTGCCAGATGTAAAGCCTTTATTTGAGTTTTTGTATTATGTGATTTTCTTTATTAATTTTACTCATCGAAGCATGTATAGTTGGTAATGATTAATGACTCCTTTGCAGTCTGAATTATCTTCTGTGCAAGAGCAGCTTCTCTGCGAATTTGTACCTGATGAAGTTTGTCCATTAGGAGGCCATTTTATGGATGCTATTCATCAAGCAGATCAGGTTGGTTGAAAATTTAATTATATTGCAGAGCTCGCTGCCCTCCTTTATATCTCCTTTTCTATTTCGATCAATGCTTGGACTAAAATGGTTCTGTTGATCACTGTGCAGGGTGCTCCAATTGTAACAACCGAGGAAGATGCTTTTCTAGATTCCTTTGAAGGTCAAGCCAAAATTAACAAAGAGTTGGTTGTTCAAAGGCACGAACTACTGAGCGTCAGTCAGCTTATGGAATCAGTATGTTGTCCGTCCATATCATGTAACTATTTAGTTTTAGTTATCCAAAGCGTCTCTGTGAGTCGTGCCAGGAACATTCATATTTAGAATTGGTTTCTCACTATGAAGTAGATGATAGCATAAACCTGCTAGATAATAAAATTATAGTTAAGAGTCTCACTTAATAGATTGAGTTTTTGAGTTGATTGATTATTGAAATGGTATCATAGCCTCAATGATTGAAAGTTCTACTGTTTAGATCTTTGACAACCTCCATTTGATTAATTAAATATTTGAGCACAATGTTAGATGGGTATGTGTTTATTCACGCTTCAAGCCCAATGAGCATTTGGGCGCCCTGTGCGTATTCACGCTTGAAGCCCAGTAGGACTTTGTATGTTGGGTGTGCATTAGAGGCAATAAAATAACCTAACAGATTGAGCTTTTGGTTGATTGGTTATTTGACAGTATCTACTGTGTTTCTTTTATTCTAGGGCTGTTAAAGCTCGCCTTTAAATAAAACTGAGAAAATCTGATTTCTGATAGCATTATATTTATTCAGGTCTTGGACGCTGCGCATCAAGTTGACAGAATGTCAATAACTGCACCTGATGCGTCTTACAAGGAAATGGCCCTTCACTGTGAGAAGCTTCTAAAGGGAAAGCAAAGTAAGATGTCTAATGTGATAAGCTCACAAACGAAGCAGGATATCTTGTTTAGTATCTCTCAACAGAATCATAGCGAAGAGGAGAAGAAGGTGAAATTCCTTGTTCTCATGTTGTTTTTCAAATGTGTTATTTTTTTGTATTCAACCAAATTTCAAGATATGCTACTTGCACACATCGTGTATATATATAGCTTTGAATGTGTAGTCGACTTCTCATTACGAAATGCCTTTTAACTGTATTGCAGGCTGGACATCCTTTCATTGACCAGAACTTCATGGCAAGCCAGCAAAAACTATCGGTTGGGAGTTTCCCAATGCAATGTGCAACAGAATATCAACACCATCCCACCTTCTTCAGGCTACCAGCGTCGAGTCCGTATGATCACTTTCTAAAAGCTGCTGGTTGCTGATCCTAATGAGAAATGGAAACTCTAGTCGTCTTCTTTAGAGCGGAAAAGAAACTTTCCTTACTCAAGTCAAAAGCAGCTCAATCGCATACAGGCCTCACAGCTAGAAGTATCTGCTGTTTCCCAGAAACAGTTTCAGTGTATTTAAGAAGTGAAAAATGCGAACAAGGTTGGTTGAGTTTGATTTCCCGTTAGATTCTTGAACCTTTCTTGTCTGGCTGTGGAAGTTTCTTTTTGCAGTTTTTGGCGGATTGCTACTTTGGCAGCGATCCTCAGTCCTTTTTGATGTGTATAGAACAATAATATGCTTATATGTTATTCATTTCAGTCCGTGATTGTGATGGGATGGATAGATTGTGTAAATTTCCAAAATGTGATCATCATAATACAGGATTTGGGACAATTGAAGAGATTAAACTCTATTCTTTTACATGCTATAGAGATTTTTCTTTTTCTTTTTCTTTTTTATTTCAGAAAATAGATCAGAATGTAGTAGAGAAAACGTTGTTGTCAACTATGAAAAACGCCTATGTATGGTTACGTAAGATAAAGATTTGTGTTTTCAGTTTTGGCTTTCGTTTAGTCAATTTTGGCTTTCAAAAGGCAATCAAATATGTTGAAAAAAAGATAGCACTCGAGGTAAATTTATGTCCGAACATATGTTATAATTTACGTTTTGATTTTTCTTATTTGAAAGTCAAACAATATGCTCCTCCACTTTTGTTTTTATCATCAGTTTAATTTTTTTGTTTATTTTTGATGTTAGTCAACCGAATTAAAAGTTTTAATAAAAAAATTAATTTAATTTAGTTCTTAAACTTATCTTTTGATAAAATATAGATAAAAATTATAAATTTATGAAATTCAATGGTTTAATAAATTTAATTTATTTAATTTTTCTTTCTCACTTTTTTTTAGTTTTTAAAGTAAAAAAATTTAAAAATAAAAAAAATTGTTTTTTAGAAAAGTTAAAATATTAAAAATTAAATTGAAGCCGTTAACACACTAATTTTATAATAATATAATTTTTATTTAAACATATCAAAAGAACTAAAGTAAAATTTAGTTTTTTTTTTGAATTTGATTATTTGTTTCAGTTAATTAATACTAAAAATGGATGGAGGAATTAAATCGTTAATAGAAATAAAAATAAGGGATCATATTGTTTAATTTTTTCAAATAAAAAAAATCAAAATCATGATAGATATGGAGTAGTTTCAGAGTAATTTGTTTTAAAAATCTAATCGAATATTAAAAATTGAACAAAAAAAGGACTAAAAATCCTTGGCAAAGATAAAAGACAGAAGAATACGACGTCGGGTAGAGTGATTTATAAGATTGAAAGAACAGAAGAAGCAAACGGTAAACAATCTTCGCCTCCGTTCAGATCCATTACTCTCTCTTATATCGGTCAGTACTTTCTCTTCATCATTTTAAGTTTTCATATCTTATTACATCATTATTTTATTTCATTTCACTCACCGGCTAGCACGGCTTATCATTTTTTTAGGGTTTGTGTTGGTCATCTAATTTTTGTATGTTTCTGTCAAAATTTAATCTGATAACGAGAAAATATTGAAATTATTTCTATTGTTTCAGTGGTTTGTTAGTGGATTGAGTTTTAGGGTTATTGTTAAAGAAATTTAATAATTCATCTTTAGATTTGATTATTTAGGAATCGGCAAGGGTTTTATAGGGAACGTGTGATTTAGGTTTGAAATTTGATGGTTTGTATTCTTTTAACAAGTTGAATTGTATTTAGCTGTGTGCTTGAAAAGCTTATGGCTGGGATGTTTATTTTTAATGTTTCTTGATGGAATTGTTATAAAGGGAAAACTTGTAATTTGGTATTGGTTGGTTAAAGTTATGAGAGGCTTATCTTTCCCATTAATAGTATGAAGTAATTTTGTTCTTTTAATGCTTCAAGTGCCGGCTACTGCCGGGTGGTGTATCTTCTCTTCTTAATTGAACTTAAGGATATGTTAACTAGAATATGCATTCATGCTTGTTGTACTTCATCTAATAATATGATCTTATTGCTTGCTTATTTCGTTTCCATGCTGCTCTCGTAGCAAACTCTTTATTAGGTCATAAATTAGAATTTTCTTGAACCTATAGACAAGTATAGATAAGTTTGAACTTTTGGATTCTTGGTGAAGGTCCACACCATGTAGATTACTTTATTCTGGGTTATCCTGTTGATAGATATGAATCTTATAGTTGAGTCAATGAGTCGGAGCGTTTTAAGAAATTGGACGTACAATCACATTTTGGTTTTTTTGTGTGCAGTTTGAGCATGGCAGGTAAATATATAACCGGTGCTTTAGCTGGGTCCTTTGTCATCGCATATGTATGTGACCAAATCATTTCAGACAAGAAGATATTTGGAGGTATTTTTTATTTCTGGTCTATTGGTAATAAGAAACTTATGGAGTTTAGGAAATTTTTGACTAATTTTGTCCAATAAGTTCAATTTCTTTTAACTTGAAGTTTAAACTGCAAAGAATTCGAAGAATCTTTAAAGTTTTATAGGTTTTTTTTTGTTAACCAATTGCTATTCTTGGATTATTTCACGCTTGTTTCAGCTCATAGAGTTCGACTTGCTGTATTTTCTTTTGTTATCCAGGCACTACCCCTCATACGGTTGCAAACAAGGAATGGTGGGAGGAAACTGAGAAGAAATTCCAAGCATGGCCTCGTACTGCAGGACCACCTGTGGTGATGAATCCAATCAGTCGTCAGAACTTTATTGTGAAGGCGCGTGAATCTTAATCGTGTAATTAACGATTTGCTGGTTTATGTTTTTGTCTGGTTTTGGTTGTTGGGACATGGCTGCAATTAGCTGATTTGGGGCCTTTGTTTTTTTTTTTTTATATTTGTTTACTCTTCCTAGATATATGCCATTGGCATGCAAATACAGTTCTTTGCTCAAGAAAAATAAATAGCAGTAAAGAGTTCAGTATGGTGTCTTTTGCATTCATATTTGGTCTCTGGTTTCTGGAATTGATTGGATTTACTTGTGCTGGTTTATAAATTTAATAGCTTTATGTTACATTTTCTGATATTGTTGGCAGTGACAACCAGGCTGCATCATTTTGTTGCTCCAACTATTTGGGGTGTGCATTCGGTTCAAATGGAATTGTAATTGTATTTTCTAAAAACTGGATTAAGCTGATTTTATAACGATTTGAAAAGATTCAAATCAAATTGAACCAGTTTGGATCGGCTGATTTTTTATATGGTTTAAGTTTTTTGGTAATTTTTATTAAATTTTATTGGATTTTGGTTCGGTTTTTTTCACCCCTACTCCCTGTGGATGTTGGCTTTTAGCAAGCAGTCTTAATGCAGTTAAAATTTTGCTGATGCAATTGCTCCTGAACTTTTCATGTTGTGATTCTGATAGTTTTACGAGGCATTGCAGTTCTTGTGTAAGTGTTACCAAGTTGTACCTATTTATAAAGCAAGTTTTTGTTTAATGTAAAATAAGAGAAAATACATGATAAATAGTAAAATGCAGTAAAATGTTACAAGATTTAGCTGGCGTACGAACCATTGCACCTTTTGGTTTGTCAGACGTCATTAGCCAATTGTTCACCCAGATGTTATATTTGCCAAGATTTCAATTTTTGCGGTACTTGGATTTGAGATGTTTTGAAATTGAGACACTGCCGGAAGGTATTGGTATGCTAAAGCATTTGAGATTTCTCAATTTATTTTATTCCAAAATAAAAAGACTGCCTAATTCTGTTTGCAAGTTACAGAGCTTACAAACTCTATGGCTTTTTGGCTGTTTTGGAATTGAAGAGTTACCCAGTGACATGAGGTTGTTCATAAGCCTTAGATCTTTGACAATAACCACAAAACAGAAGTGCTTGCCAAATAATGGAATAGGCTGTTTAAAATCTCTTCGATATTTGGGAATTTTTTCATGTGAAAAAATAGAATTCTTGTTTGAAGACATGCAGGGTCTCATCAGCCTATGAAAACTGGTTATCGGGAAGTGTTCAAGCTTAAAAAGTTTGCCGCCGAGTATAAGGTACCTGACTTCATTAGAGTTTCTCTATATCGTAAATTGCGAGAACCTTGATTTGGCAGTGGAGGAGAAAGAGAGCGATAATCAAAGATTCTGCCGCCTTGAAACATTCTTAATGGTCTGCCGAAATTGGTGGAATTGCCACGGTGGCTTCTCAATAGTTCGACCAGCAGTCTTCAATTCGTAGGTCTTGGACGCTTACCCAACATGAAAGAGTTGGCTGCTTGCCTCACTGGTATTCAAGGAATACGTATTTTGACCCTTATAGATTTGTCCAAGATTCCTCATGATGTCCCGCAAATTCTTATTGATGAAAAGGAGTTCAGGTATTTTGACCCTTTTCTTCATCTAACCTTGTTTGTTTAAATTGTATTATCTTTTAATCTAATTGTTCTGATAATCTTTGCTTCTAACTTCAATGCACCTTGAAGTATCATTGGCCTTGATCATAAAATATTGGCATTTTTGAAAACTACAAATTTAGAGGTTTGTTTCCATGGGGATTTTAATTCATTCCCTGTTCTGTGGATCAACATTTTAGTTGTACGGTTTCTATTCTGTCTAATTAGAGAGATGCTGGACAATTTGGTAATCATGCCTGTCTTTATTATGTAAAATTACATCATCAGCTTTTCATTGTTTTGCAAATATTTCTCTGCAAATTGCATAATGTATCCATCAATAAAGGACTTCTATTCAAGCTCGCATAAAAGAGCTGCATAGCCAATAATCTCTAACTTCTGTGCATTATTAATCACTGGTAATAAGATTTCAATTTGGTTAATGTTGATTATAGAAAATCTTAGATGGCCCTTTTCTTTCGTATTGGATACAAATCGAGCTCATTAGTTCCTCATTACATGTCTTGCATTATTTATATCTTTATGGGTTTTTATTCTTTAAGACTTGAAGGTGACAAATGTATGTAGACTTGGAAAGTGCTTTCAGATTTGTAAAGTGTTTTCAGGTAGGGCCAGGCATTCTGTTCAAACCGAACCATCAAATTGAACGGATTTGAAAGAATTTTAAATATATCAGATTATTTTATCTCGGTTTGATTCAAAAGTAAACTGGAATGTTTTTACTTTTAAAATCGAGTTGACTTTCAGTTCGGTAATTCGGTTTGATTCATTTTCTCTTTTTCAATTTTAGGTGTATTGTTTATGCAGATATCCAACTCTTTAACTATTCCTATACTCTTGCCAAGGACCAAGAGGCTCATTTAAGAGAACATGTGTAAGACTCTTGCTCGTGGAGATGGATGAAGCACTGTATTTTTCCTTGGGATTTTTAGACAAATACCTACCAAACACATACTTATTCTCAAAAATACCTTTTGACCACAACTAGTTGAAATATACAGTTTGACCAATTTTTTTTATAAAAATATTTTTTTTATTTGCAATAATACGATTTCGGTTTCTAACAGTTTACTAACGGTTCACTAAATATTGTTTTAACTAGCAGTTTACTAACCGTTTACTAATAGTTTACTAAAGGGTAAGTTAATTTACTAATTGTTTACTAACAGTTTCCTAACGTTTTACTAAAAAATAAATCAGACTCCTAAATTTATAAATAGAAAATAATGTAAAAAATTAAGTACATAATAAACAGAAAGTCATTTTGTCTTAAGATTTCAAATTGAAACATACACAAAGTTTTGGTACAACTCAAATTTTTAATTAACAATTCTGTTCCAGCTAGCTTTAATCATAATCTCAGCCGGATCCAACCTCATTATTGTGGTTGTCGCTCCTCTTGTTGCCAGATTTCTCACCGCTCTCAGCACCTCCACCAGAAAATCCAACAATCGGCAACCCATTGCCGGCCCAGCAATCGACAACCCATCGCTGCCGTCGTTGAACCCATCGCCACCACCGTCGAACCCATCAATCGACAACCCATCGCCGCCGCCGTCGAACCCATCAATCGACAACCCATCGCCGCCGCCGTCGAACCCATCAATCGACAACCCATCGTTGCCGCTGTCGAACCCATCAATCGACAACCCATCGTCGCCGCCATCGCCAGCAAACCCATAGATCCACAACTCGTCACCGTTTTAGCGGCAGCTTTACGATATAAAATACCTTTGTTATTGTTGGTTATGAGATTTCTGTACTTTTCAATATTTTGAGCGTAAAAAAATCAAGAAAAAACGTAAAGAAGAAGGGAGGAAGAAGACTGGTGTATTTTGGCAAGAGGATAAGCGCGTCTGTATTACTGAGATTAAATATGGATTTGGTCGTGGCTGATCTAATTTCCTCTTTCTCCTTCTGTTTTTTCATATTAAATGTGATCTTACATAATACTACATATTAATTTAACTGACCTGTCATTTCCAAATGATAATTTAATATTAAATAGATTGAAATTATTTTATATGGATTACTTTTATGCTAAGTGCTGATATTTAAGTTAAATATCTTTGTGGTTATCCAACTATGCTACTTTTTAAGAAACAGACTGCCAATGTGTTACTTAACCGACAAATTGTCACATAAATAAAATTTGGCTTGAATTGATTTGGTAACTTATCGATTTTAAATGCCGGTAAGCATTGTATAAAAACTAGTTAGTCTATTATTTAAGTTCGGTTTGCATCAAACTTCAACGATTTCTTTTTGTCCAAAAATGAAACCGAATTAAATTTTTTAATTCGATTTGATTGTTCGATTTAGTTCGGTATCCCTACTCTCGAGTGGTAAAAGCACCAAAATAATCGTTTAACTCATCTTTGAACATGTATAATAAGCAATAAGCTCAAATATCCTATTAATAAAAAAGAGTATGACTGTACAAAAACAAAAAAGTTTGTTCCACCACCAACAAGCAACAAGCACTTACCAAATTACACACTTGAAATGTTCAAAACACCCAAACTTGACACTCCATGTAGTTTCTGAGTGCAACTCCTCACTACCCCTCATTTCATGCATGTAAGGTACCCTATAGTTCAAAAGATGTAGGGAACCCTAATAGTTTGGGGAAATTATTATTTTGTCCCATCACAATATTTCTTTCTTTTGAGAGACATGTATATAGGGTATACTACTACTACTACAACTAATATAATTAAGGGTTAAAAGAAAGAACGTTTGGCAGGAGGTCTGCCAAGAGCTCTCATAAGATTAGCAATTTCAAGAACTCTAGCCACTTTAGTTCCTCTTTTAGCTTCAGCTGATGCTCTTCTTTCCTCTGTTTTTCTATGTGCTTTTGCCACTTCATTTTGCATCTTCTCAACTGCTCTTGCTCTTTTTTCCTCCAACTTCCTCTGCACAAACATGTTAGTACCAAAAATAGTTACACCAACTTTATCAAATTTAGACGTGGTCGACAGAGTTTATATAAAAATTTCTTGCTAGTTAAATCCAAGTTTAATTGGAAAATTATCATATATAAGCTAGCTAGTAGTGAGAATATCATATTAAAACTAGTTGAGAGTCTAAAATTTGGATCATTACCTACTTATTATAATTAAAAATAAATGCTTCTCATATAAGCTAATGTGAAAATAAATGTATCTATCCTAAAGTGGTTGAAGCTTCAATATTAGTACATTTTTACTGTCGGAAAGTTAGTTATTGTTGTTTGATGGAATCAATAATTACAAAATTTAGAAAAATTTAAACCAGATATATATCCTCATCAATTACCTCAGAACTAGTTAAAATTCAACTTCAATGATAACCCACTTACTTATTTACTTATATTTGACCCATCCATATTGAAAACAAGTATAGTATTAATCATGAAAATTTTGGCAAAGTGAAAAAAGGCACTTCAATAACAAGATCATCATCACCATACTAAACTAATTTAATCATAACTTTCTAATTTAAGAATTCACTAACATATATAAAATATTTAGTGAAATAATTACTTGATCACCATGCAAAATCAGATGAGAAATAAAAATACATACATACCTCAACTTTCTTCATATAAGAAGTAGCTTTTTGAACTTGTTCACTTTCCCAGCCATTGAGAATAGCATCTTCTCTCTTAAACCTATTATTAATCTTCGCTATCTTTGCATTTTGCCATGCACATATCTTACTCTCTACCTCTTCTTTCTTCACTCTCTGCACTGACACCTCACCGCCACCGCCTCCGCCGCCGCCCCCCAACCCAACAACCCTTCTCGAACTCGAACTCGAACTCGGGTCTAGTTGGTTATAATCAGCTACAATAGCTAGAGGATTGGTCTCTTCAGGCACATCATCACGATCACGATCACGATCATGATCATCTTCTCTGATCCTAGCCAATAAGGTGTTTCCATTAATTACGTCATCGTTAACATGATGGTGATGATGATCGGAGGTGATATTATTGTTATTACCGGTTTCTATAGTAGAACCGGCAATAACCAAAGCGTTGAACTCTCTGCTCATGGTGGTGAAGTTTTCACTTGAACCTCCCTCACTATTCATGGATATAGAAGATGACCGGTTATGATTTGCTTCCCATCGCCGCCTCGGCGGTGGCTGCGGTGGCGTTAGAGCATGGATGTCACGGATATGTTCACTGTCATGGTCATGATCGGTTTCTTCATTGGTAAGTCGTTGAACAGTTAACATAGAGAGAGAGAGAGATTAAGAGGTATTTTTGTGTAGTAATTAGTGAGTGTTTAGTGTTTTAGTTAGAAGATAATGATGATGGATTATGAAGTAGCAGTAGTAGTGGAGTGGGATAAATTATAGTAAAATCAAAAGAGTTTTTGTAGTTTGTGCTTTTTTTTGTTTTAGTTTTATGTTAATTAAGAATTTTTTTGGAAAGGTTTGTGTAGTGCTCCAAAATTTGGGCGGGTGCAAAAGCTTATAGGATTGGATTTTTTTCTCTTTTGAACTTAATGGCTTTTCACAATTTACATTCGTTTTAGTCCTCATAGTTTTGGTTTATTGTCGTTCGGCCCCTATTGCACCTCAACCTTATTTAAGGATGAAAAAGTGGAATTCAAATGATATTTTTGGGGCAGTTTTAGGGCAAAAGTGTCATTATTAAGAGAAATTTAGAGGATTTAGCGGGCCAAAATTTAATTCATGAGTTTTAATTAGCGGAGTGTCTAAGTTGGAGTGTCATATATAGATGATTATAAACCCTTTATTTTACATAATCCACGAAAGTATATGAGTTAAGATTATCATAAATTTACGTGGTTTTTCCACATTTTGAAAAAAAAAAGCATAATTGCTAAAATTTTGGTTGAGCTATTAATCTAACACAAACTGATTCCTTAAAAAATTTGTATGTGGAGGGGGAAAAGGCGAAAATTAGATTGTTTTTGGGTCAAAGGTGAAAATAAATAAACTTATAAGGAGTGGCATGCAAAAGAGGATATTTAAATGTACCCCTTTTCCAATTTTTAGTGTCGGCAAAAAAGATAACCTACAGATAGACCCCACAGAAATTAGGTAGGGTGGAGAACCAGTCCCACAATGTACACGCGTCATACTGTTGATGAAGGCCACGTGGCAATATGACACTTCGATAATGCTCCATCACCTACGTATGTTACTTCCATGCAGATGCTGACATAACACCACCAGATTGTTGCCACGTGTATATCACCATTCTTTGGATTTTTTCTTGTTTGCAAGATGCCCACGTCTCACGTGATAATTAGATGTTATTTCTTGGAAGATGTCACTAATCAAACTTATTATCACGGGATTAGTTATTGCTTATTAAGATTAGTACAAGTAATCAAGTTATGCAAATTAAACTAGCACAAATAATCAAGTTTTGTGTAGCCAATTAAGATTAGTCCATCAAATTCAAACATGATGGGTAGAAAAGGCCAAATAAAAGAAATGTTAAATTCTTACTAAAGAATACGTTTCAAAATTTGATATCTGGCACATACTAAAATTTCGATATTTTTTTATTGTGTTTTAAATTTATGTGAAAGTGTTGCTTATCCAATGAGAAATATGCAGATGAGGACTTGGCCTAATGGTCAGATCCTTAGACTTACATGAGGTCGGGGCTCTATTTTCCGATCGTTTCCCAGGCTGTAGTTTGTCTGCCTAAAAAATGATAATGATACTATTTAATTTTTACTAATTTCCGCTGACAATTGATATAAAATAGTTTTATTTTTTTAAAAAAGAAAAATATAAAATGTAGAATATTATTGAAATAGTGGAAGAACATCAAATGATGTAATTGGAGTGTGGAATAGAATAGTGGAATGTAACATGTGTCCATTATTAAGCATAGGTGTTATTAAGACTTAGGTGTATTGAGAAGGACCTAATGATTTAAAATGGCAATGGCTTCACAAAAAAGGTTTCATGATAATTGAATAAAAATATAAGATTTGATGGTAACATCTCAATCTGAAACCCTAATAGATAGGGTTTTAAACTAACCACATAAGCTTCACCAATGATTTTAATTTCTGTTGGAACAGTTGCTGGAAATTCGACGACGCTGAGTCGCGGATTAGGTCGTTCTCTTTTAGACATTTCGCGGCAATACCTTGAAGGTGCAAAGCTGACAAGCAACCACCCCGCCCCTAAAATAAAACAGTCGATATACTATTGGCACTGCACTGCAATCAATAGCTCTGATAACACTTTTCTGTTTTGTATATTGCTCTATTTTCTTGTGTTTTTCAAATGAAAATGGAATCGGTATTTATAAAAAAATATAGATAGATGTTAGACATAACTTAATGATAAAAAACGTTCAAAACTTAAATATAAAATGTTTTGCAATTTTAAATCAGTCAAAAACATTTTAAACAAAAGGAGAAGATCATGTGATGTGTTTAAATTCAAAAACAAAAAATAAAGTGTTCGAACCGAACAACTCAGACCGGACGGACAGCGTGCATACTAAATCGAGAAGGATACAACTCTGTTTTAAAACTAAATATTTTTTGGGGTCCAAACATATATGAGAAAGTCCAACTATATAAACTCAAGTGGAAAAATTTTCTTAAACAATTTGGGAATCCACAATTGCTCTCTATCTCCCCATCTCTTAAATGCATTTTTTTTAGGCTTATCTCCTTAAAAACCCCTCACCTTTTACCCCCAATTCGTTTGCACCCTCACGTTGCAAAACCACCAAATATACCCAAATTACGACCTTTCACTTTCAATTGCACCCTCAAGCATTAAATTGATATCTTTTCACTTCAAAAAATAGGTTTATTTTTATTTTAAATAAAATATTAAGTCCTATTTTAAAATATATGTTAAAATTTAAAGTATTGATTTGAACATTTTTCAAGTGAAAAGAGGTCAATTTAATGCTTGAGGGTACAATTGAAAGTGAAAGGTCGTAATTTGGGTATATTTGGTGGTTTTACAACGTGAGGGTGCAAACGAATTGGGGGTAAAAGGTGGGGGGATTTTAAAGGGATAAGCCTTTTTTTTATTTTATAAATTCAATATATATTTCAACAATTTCATAGGATGGTAGGTGGTTTTAACTTTTAACATTGTGAATCTTGGGCAACTTATACCTCAACCACATACAAATTTGCCAAAATTAAGCAAACAACATGCTAATATTGAAAAACAATTATAAAAGATGCTCTATTTCTAACTTTATTTAGAAATATTATTCTAAATTTTAGATTTTTTACGTTCTTATTTTAATTTTTGCTTACTCAAAATTAATAAAAACATTATGTTTAAATTTATTTTTAGACACCATTTGAAACTGTTATAAACTTTTTCTAAAAACTTTTTAAATACCGTTTTCTTTAGAAAAATTGTTTATTAAAAATGGTTTCTAGCTCTGTTTATATAGGCCATTTTTCGATACGCTGAAACGAGAATTAGAGCAGAAAAGAAAAATACAAGAGCTAAAAAGTAAAATCTAATGTGTGTTGGTATAGAATTTTCAAATTTTGGGATTGAATTTATAAGTATTTTCCATTTATATTGATAGTATATTTATGTGAGTTTCCAGAACAATAGTGGAGGTGTAATTCCAACAATGAGACACAATCAATGTAAATCATATTAAGAACGAGTGTGTTTTATTTTGAGAACGGCATGTTTGATTGTTGTCTTACACCTCTGTATAAAGCCGTGAAACGTGAAACGTTTTAAAGAGAGCAACCTACTGCGACTCACCTAAATTATCATTCGGTCATTCGTTTTAATTTTTTCATAAACAGTTTCGACAAATAAACTAATTATTATTCTAACATCATTTGCTGGCTCATCAGGTCATTATTTAAGGTCTCAAAAGTTTCATTGTGTCTGAGTCAGGACAAACCCGTCTTAGGTAATACTTCGCAGAATCAAGTAGAGAACAAATTAATTAACTTTAGTTCTTTTTATTTTATTAGCATAATGAATTTAAAATTGTAACATTAATGGTTTTACAAAGTAAAATACCTAATTAATAAGTCTATTTATTTTTCAATTGTTCTTTAAAATACAAAAAAATTATATATCCTTTATTTTCTCAATTGAGAAAATAATTTATAAATATATCCTTAAAAAAATTGAGAAAATATAATCCTTCAATTTTATAATTTTTGACAATTATGTCTAACCTCAATATATTTTGATTTTTAGAATTGATGATTTATTTTTAATTCAATGAATAATAATTTTATATAATTGATCTTATTTCAATTTACAAAAGGTTATGTGAATTTAAAATGAGATTTTTATGTCAAGAAGTAAATTAAAATTGAAAGTTTGATGTATTTATCATAAATCACAAAATGGAAATTACAAGAGAATAAATTGATTGTAGGTGGATATGCAAATTAGATAACGATTATCTTTGCGTAAAATGTTTGTCTACATCAAGTTATCGAATTTAGTTTTAGATTTTTTACAAGTATAATTGTTCCAGATTCGATTTAATGAAAGTTGATAAATTTAAAAAATAATGCAACTGTTCTACGACAATTAGACTCCATATCACCTCTTAAATTTCATTTAATGAAGTGACTTCCGATCAACCAATGCCAACCTTCCATTGAAGTATTTCTAGCACCAAAACAAGGAAAGAAGAAGATGGCTCAGTTTGTTTGCATCTACATTGTGCATAATTTGGGATTAACATTGTTTTGCTACCATCTTGCTGCAACCAAATGGTGTGCCGAGTCTTTCAAGTTGAGGGTAGTGAAGCAACAAGCAAGAGTTGAGTTTCTGATGAATAATTCACAATTTGGAGTTAATCAAATCCTTAAATCACTACGAGCATTAAATTTTCCAGCATTTTGTATATCTCTTCTGATTTCGGATGTGTTTTGTCAACAGAATAGAATTGACAAACTTCACTGTCAACCTCTATCCAACTACAACCTGGTGTCTTATAAGCATTATCGTCTTTCAACATTTTTCTCACCTTCCCAGCCTCATCCCACTTCCCTAATCCGCCGTATAAATTTGCCAACATTATTCCATACCCTCCATTTCTGGGGTCAATTTCGATTAGCTTTTTTATCACATATTCTGCCAAATCCGCATTGCCATATACTTTACATCCATTAAGTAAAGAACCCCATACAACTTCATCTGGCTCAATCTTCATTTCCCTCACTACCTCCATCGCTTCTTTGAACTTTCCAGCACGACCAAGAGTGTCTATCAAGCATCCGTAATGCTCAATCTGAGGTTCAATCCCGTAAACCCGAGTCATCATATCAAAATAGAAACGACCTTTTTCAACGAGTCCTCCATGAGTGCAAGCATTTAATAAGCCCACAAAGGTAACCTCATCCGGCCTTACCGCATCTCCATGTTTAGTCATCTCCTCAAAAATGTATATGGCTCTCTCGCTATGTCCATGGAGGGCGAAACAATTTATCATAGAATTCCAAGACGTCAAACTTTTCGTGGAAGTCATATCGAAAACCATTTGAGCCTCTCTTAAACTCCCACATTTCCCATACATATCCACCAAAGAGTTAGACAAAAATGAATCATAACCAAGATAGTTTCTATACATATAACCATGTATCCATTTACCAAGCTGAAGCATGCCAGTATGACCACAAGCAGTTAAAGCACACACTACAGTAACCTGATTAGGCTTAGTTTGAGCAACAAGTACCATATGTCTAAATAGTGAAATAGCTTCTTTAAACAACCCATTTTGTGTACAACCAGCAATAACAGCATTCCAGGAAGGAACATCTCTCTCAGGCATTTTATCAAACAGGGCAATCGCATTACCAACCTCGCCAACTTTCGCATACCCATTGATCATAGCAGTCCAAGACACGACATTTCTCTCAGACATTTCATCAAACACCTGTCTGGCACAACTGATATCCGATAAACACCGCGAGTAAGAGTCAACAAGAGCAGTTTGAACAACTGGGTAGTGACTAAAACCCGATTTAACTATCTGGGTATGGACTAATTTAGTATTGTGACAGTTCTTGAGCACATGGGGAAAGATAAAATGGTTAGGTTTAGGGCATTCTTGACGAACCATGTGGCGATATAGTTCAAAAGCGGAAAAATGGTGACCGGGGTCATAGGAATAGGCGGAAACCATGGCGGTGAAAAGGTAGATATTGCGATGGTGGAGATGGTTGAAAATGTAACGAGCATAGCTGAGATTGAAGAGGTTAAGGATGCAAAAACGGACAAGTTTGAAAGCGTAGAATTGGGTCTGGGAGTGGCCGATAACTGTGAGAAAAGATTGGAGTTGTTTGAGATTGTTTAGATTATTGCATTTTGAAAGTGTTGTTAAGACAAGTTGGTTTAGATGTGTAAAATTGTTCATTGCTTAGGTTCGGTTCCATTGCATGGCTTTCATGTCCAAGAAATTTTCATTCTTTCAGCAGTCAGTCAATGTAATTTTGTTGAGAGAGAAAATAGAGAGAGAAAGTACGAAAAGACAATTATGCCCTTTAATTTGTGTTAAATTTGCAAGAATATTGATGGGTAATTTTAAATTGAACAAAAGGTCAACGCACCCCTGAAACTGTCACACGGGATCATCTAACCCATTTTATATTTTTTTGACCAATTAATTTTAAAAAATTTCATTTTTGAATTAAATAACCCCATTAATTATATTTTTATTTTAAAAAATAAATTTAAAATTATTATATCACATTAATTAGGGAAGTATCTAATTACGTTTTTGCATCTCTCATCTCCGATTTATATTTTACGCGTTTTAAAAATACAATTATGAGATTCTTTTACCTAAAAATGAAGAATTATGGGGTCAGTTGCTCAAAAAAGTATAAATTGGATTAGATGATCCCGTATCACAAATTTAAGGGGCGTGTTAATCCTTTGTTGATTTTAAATTAGTCTCGGCCGCTCTAGGGCAAAACCTAAACCCCTAATTCTTCAAAAAAAAATTGTCCCAATTCAGTTCATCAGTTCTGGAGTTTAAGGTATGGTTTAAATTATTCCGTTGATTATATATATGTTTCGAATTTGGTTTCTTTTTCTTTTGAGTTATGGTGGCGTGTCAATGAAGGAAAATTAGCTTATTATTTATGTTGTAAATGATAGTTTTGCAGCCAGTGAAGTTATTCTATGCCATTTATTTGTTTCAATTTAGTAGAGGATAGAATTGAAATCTGTTTGAAGATAGTTCATATGCCATTAGCTGAGTGAACTCAGTAAGAATTCTGTGTTCGTTTATAGATCGCTAAATATTGAAATTTTGTTTCAGATTTTTCTTGAAATTATGGATTCATGCCAATTTGTTTAGATTATCAGATGGGTTGTATTCCTATTGATTTGCTCAGATTCTTAATTTTCTATTTCTATTTCTTTTGTTCATCTTTGTATACTAACTTCATTGGCCATTACAGATGCTCATTGTTATTTGTTACTTGTTTTAACATGTATTACAGAGAAGAAGATGTTAGAAAGTGAGACAAACCCGACTTTCAATAAGTCAACTGGGCTACCTCGGAAACGTTTCTACCGAGCACGGGCGCATAGCAACCCGCTAAGTGACTCGCACTTTCCGATTCCGATATCTCCTTATCAGGTTGACTATTCCCTTCATTACCCTCAAATCTTTACTTCATCTGATAATGTGGATAGTTCCAAAAAGATCCAGTTTGCAGATATCGGTTGTGGTTTTGGAGGGCTGCTCATTAGTCTTGCAACCCTTTTTCCTGAAACCCTAATGATTGGGATGGAACTCAGGGATAAGGTGACAGAGTATGTCAAGGAACGGATATTAGCACTAAGGGTGACCAATCCGGGTCGATACCAAAATATCTCTGTAGTTCGGACCAATTCTATGAAATACATCCCAAATTACTTCGAGAAAGGGCAACTTTCGAAGATGTTTTTTCTATTTCCGGATCCCCATTTTAAGGAGAAGAATCATCGTAGACGGGTTATTAGTCCGCATTTGCTAGATGAGTATGCTTATGTTCTTGAAGTGGGTGGGATTATTTACACAATTACAGATGTGGAGGAACTTGGTGAGTGGATGAAGGCTTGTTTAGCGGGTCACCCAATGTTTGAACCCCTCACAAAGGAGGAGCTCGGAGCAGATCCTGTCGTAAAGCTTCTAACCGCAGCAACTGAAGAAGGGCAAAAGGTGGCTAGGAATGGCGGACAGACATTTCAAGCAATCTATAGACGTATTGCTCCATCTGTTTGATAGATAGGAAATTCAGCCTGCTTAAGTAGCTTCGCTAAGACGATCGATGGATAAACTCTGACACTTCGTGCTGCACTACTTAGTTAGTGAGTTTCTTTTTTCTTATCTTTTGCTTTTCTTGAAAGATGCACTCGTTGTCTATTTCCTAGCTTGCATCTTTGCGTTTATGTAATGGATGTCGGATGTCGGATGTCGAATCATATTCTGTTCTGCCTAACAGATTTGATATGATAATACAGTATTCTTTTATCTAAGCCATTTTCTGTTCTGCCTAGCAGATTTGATACGATAATAGAATGTTCTTTCATCCAAATCATTTTTTGTTCTGCCTAGCAGGTTACGTAAGCAGGATCAAGAGAATTAGAAGGAGAGAAGTGAGACGATTAAAGAGAACAAATTACATTGAAAAGGATAAAAGACAATTAAAAATAATCGATAACTGGCGATCAACGAGATAGTTGTCCATCTCGTCACCTTAGTTCCTCCTCTCTAGAAAATATCCAATGGGAGGCTCATATGAAATTGGAATCAAAAATAAATTTGCTCTATAAATTTACAATTTATAATCAATTAGCTCTAAATTAACTTTCTTAAACATAACTGAATTTGTTAATTTTGATCAATTACTCAAGCCTCTTAAATTTATTTTTAAATTGATAAATTTGAACTGATCGATCTAAATTGATAATTTGAAGGATTGATTTACACTAAAGTCAAATTATTAAACTAATTCACATATTCTAACAGTTTAGGGGACAAATGATAATTCTATAAAATTTGGTCAAGTTGGGGCTTGTCTCTAGGTAGGTTCCAATTTATCTTAGTGGCTGCAAACTTGTTCGACGCTTTGCAAGTCAATAGTCAATGCTCGAGCAAATTATTGTCTGAAGACTGTTCAAAACACACTCACCTCATCGTCTCTAAATCTTGAGTTCTTGCTCCAGGAAACCAAAAAAATGGCAGAATCTTTTGTGTTTAACATAGCACAATCTGTTCTTGAAAAACTAACATCTATAACTCTCCAAGAACTTAATTTAGCATGGAATGTCAAAGAAGATCTCGAAAAGCTTCAAGACACATTATCAACAATCAAAGCTGTGCTATTAGATGCAGAGGAGAAGCAAGGTAAGAACGTTGAACTAACTCTTTGGTTATCCAAACTTAAAGAATCATTTTACGATGCAGAGGATATTATTGATGAGTTTGGATGCGAAATTTTGCATAAACAGTCTACTAATAGCAGGGTACGTAGATTCTTTTCCAAGTCCGATAACCCGCTTGTTTTTCGTTTCAAGATGGGGAATAAATTGAAGGAAATTAGTGAGAGATTTGATGAGATTGCGGGCCAGAAGAGTAAGTTTCATCTTACTGAGAGATGGGTGGATGAGAGAGTTGTGTTTAGGAGAAGAGAGATGACTCACTCTTTTGTTCAGGCTTCTGATGTTATTGGTAGAGATGATGATAGAGATAAGATTATTGATTATTTGTTGAATTATGGTGAGGAGGAAAATGTGTCGGTTGTTCCTATTGTTGGAATTGGTGGCTTGGGGAAGACTACATTGGCTAAGATGGTGTATAATGATGAAAGGGTGGATAGAAATTTTCAGTTGAAAATGTGGATTTGCGTTTCGGAGGATTTCGATGTTACTAGGTTGGCTAAGGAGATAACTAGTTCTGCTACTGGGAGAAATTATGGTGACTTGAGTATTGATCAATTGCAGGCACGTTTACGTCGGAGTTTAGGTGGTAGGAGATTTTTGTTAGTTTTGGATGATATTTGGAATGAGAATCGTGTGAAATGGGTTGAGTTACGAGGTTTATTGGAGGGTGGTGCACTTGGAAGTAAAATTATTGTTACGACGAGGAGTTCGAAAGTTACTACTATAGTAGGCAGTGAACTTGCTTACAATCTGCCCGGTCTTTCTCATAATGATTGTTTGTCTTTGTTTCTAAAATGGGCGTTTAGTGCAGGTCAAGAGAAGCAATATCCGAACCTTGTACACCTTGCTAATGAGATTGTGAGGAAATGTGGAGGGGTTCCGTTGGCTGTGAGGACGTTAGGGAGTCTACTTTACGCGTCCACTGACGAAAAACAGTGGTTGTCTATAAGAGATAATGAGATATGGAAGTTGCAGCATAAGGAAAATGATATCTTACCCGTGCTAAAGTTGAGCTTTGATCACATGCCATCTTACTTGAAACGATGTTTTGCTTATTGTTCTCTATTTCCAAAAGATTATGTGTTTTATAGTTTTGAATTGGTTCAATTTTGGATGGCGCATGGGCTTCTTGATTCGTCGGGTGAAGATCAAGAGTTGGAAGGTTGTGGGTTGCAGTATATGAAAGAATTATGGTCTAGATCTTTTTTTCAAGATGTTGAAGATCATGGTTTCTTTTTTACCTGCAAAATGCACGATCTTGTACACGACCTAGCTATATCAGTTGCGCAGAGTGAGTGCTCGACTGTAAACTTTCTCACTGAAAGTGTCGATGAAAAAATCCGCCATTTGTCATTTTCAGGCACTGATTTTCCAGGCCAAGAAGTTCCCAAATTCTTGAACAAGCTAGACAGGGTAAGAACAATATGCTTTCCGGTTAGAGGAATGGGACCGACTAATGAAACTTTTATGGAAACCTCCATGTTGAGATTCAAACACTTGCGACTGCTGAATCTAAGTGATTCATGCTTTGAGGTTTTGCCCAACTCAATTGGTACTTTGAAGCATTTGAGATATCTTGACCTGTATAGAAATCGTAAGCTTAGAAAACTCCCCCGAACTATTTGCAAGCTGCAGAACTTGCAGACTTTACGGCTCGAAGAATGCGAGAAGCTTGAAGAAATTCCAAGAGATATCAAGAACATGTTCAGCCTTAGGTTTCTAGAAATTACTACGAAACAAGCAGTTTTTCCAGTAAACGGGATTGGGTCTCTCGGTTCTCTCCGATACTTGTCCTTTTTCGAGTGCAGCAATTTAGAACATTTGTTTGAAGATATGCGATCTCTCACTTGTCTTCGGACATTGGTGGTAGCATCTTGTGGAAGCTTAACTAGTTTGCCTCGCAATTTAAAGTATCTAACTGCCTTAGAGACATTGGTGATAGGTGACTGTGGAAAGCTTAATTTGATGGAAATGGAAAACGGTCAAGATTTCAATCTGAGTCTTACTTCCTTGGTCCTTGGAGAACTGCCACAACTTGTGACTTTGCCTCAATGGCTTCAAGGATGCGCAAGCAGCTTGCAGTACTTGTACATTGACGATTGTCCAAATCTTACTGCATTACCAGACTGGTTTCAGAATTTGACATCGCTTCAAAGACTAGAAATTATAAGATGCCCCGAATTATTTTCTCTTCCGGAGGAGATGCTTTGCCTTACTTCATTAAGAGAATTGAAGATCGGATTTTGTCCTGAATTGCGCGAAAGATGTGATCCAGAGACAGGAGAGGATTGGTTTAAAATAGCTCATGTTCCTGATATTTATCTCAATGGTATCAAGGTCAAAGTCAATGCTAGGTATGTAGTTTGCTAACTTTTATCCAATGTTAGTTTTCATTTTCAGTAGGTCATTGTGCCTAAGCAAAACTAAGTCAAACATTCTAGTTCGTTTAAAATGCTTCAAAAAACATTAGTTTGGATGTGCAAGCTGTAATCTGAAGCATGGTCATCAGATTGTTAAAAACTGAACTTTTAAAACGTTTTGGCTAATACGGACTTATATGTAAACATATGCAGAAATTGTTTTCTTATTTAGCTCATCTATTCCCTGTCATGTATGGCAGCTACTATGGAGATGCAACGAGTTGAGTTGAGTTGGTGACAATATCTGTCATGTTTATGTTTCTTGTACTGAGTTTGAAGTTGTGTTACAAGCTGGAATCTGAAGCATGGTCATCAGCAAGTTGCATCTGCAGGAATCAACTAGGTCATTAGAAAATGTTCCTATCGCTGAAATTGTTGGACACTGAAATAGCAGTGAATTTAGCAAAAGGGTGTTTGATTTTTATTTCTAGCAGAAATGCTTTTGAAACTTCGAACTCTAAATTTAGATCATACACCAGTAAAAAATATATTGTTTTACTACTTGTCGTTTGGATTTATCTGTTGTTTGCCAAGTATAGCTTGGAGTATACTTGCCAAGTTGCTAGAAAACTTCACCGTCCATCTTAGAATTTCATATGCAGCAGCCATCAGTACAAGCATTTTTCTAGCAGCTTCATAGTAAAGATATAAAAACAATGCCCATTGGTTCTTGATTTTATTAATTTATTAGGTTATTTGTTTAGCAAATCAACTTAATAATGATATTCTCAACAAGACTTAATAAAGATGATTACTTAAAAAAAACTTAATGAAGATGATTACTTAAAAAAAAAAACTTAATAAAGACTATCACATTAAAATAGCATAGTCAAATGAATTTGGCACAAATAGAAGGTATTGGCAGCATAATTAATGGCTTTCCTTGATCAAGAAACATAGTAGAGCATCAAAGTTGTCAATTTCCAATTTTCACAATTTAGTATGTACTAAGCAAGTTGGCATAGCTAGCTAGACTGTCTTGATTCTACCAAGTTATACTCATAAATGATGCTCCCTCTATCTCAGCCTAGGGGTGAACACGGTTGGTTCGGTTTGCTTTGGCGTGCAAACTTTCATAACCAAACCAAATCAATCTTAATATCTTAGAAACCAAATTCTACTAGTTTGGTTTATGGAAATTTCGGTTAAATTTGGCTGGTTCGGTCGGTTCATAAATTAAAATATTATTATAAAATAAATTGAATTTAAATATTTCACTTGCATTAATGGCCAAGTATATCAAAAAAAAAAATTAGGTCAACTTTACCAAGTTTTTTTAACCCAACCCCCCCCCCCCCCCATTACAGTCTATGTTCTGTATTTATATACCAATACAACAATTTAATATTATAAATTTGAATAGGCTATACAAAAAAGCAACATTAAATTTATGTTGCACAATTAATGGTTAAGATTTTTTAGACTTCAAATGGTATAAATTTCATCATTGTCTCAACTCAAACATAATGATAGATAGCATAAGACAGAAATCAGAAACATAACAGTGCTTGGTAGGCCAACAGCCAGTGAACCGGGCGGGGCACTCGATGAAAGGGGGTACACAGAGCAAGTACAAGAAACTGGCCTCGATCCACTTTATTAAAAGCAGGGATCACTACGGGAGGTCAAACCAAGGACCTATAGAAGTCGGGTCTACCACGTCCCCTGTCGATATTGAATCAAACTATAGGGGGCCGCATGTTTTCCATCTCTTCTCGAAAAAGAAGTGGGCTATTTTTTTTGTAAAATTCAATTTCATATGTGGCAATTCCGCCAAGAAAACAAATATTTTTGATCCAATATTGTCATAAAAAATCCATGGAAATATTATTATTTTCAACATTGTCAAAAGCAATAGGAAAAAATATTTTTTATCCCCTACTTTTGCAGACAATTTTTTCAAAGACTTAGATAAATACTAATTCTTATGTCTAAAACAAAGACAATAGAGAGAATCTTTTTATGCAGCTTTCAATCTTTATCAATAAAATGGGCAGTAATATATATATAGTTCAATCTTTGATTAAATGCTTAAGAATCACTTGTAAAACTAACTTTTTAAGTGTTTGTTTTAAAGAATTGTTTCAATTTTAACCTCCCCTCAACAAATATGCTGTAACAATTTCTATTCATAGTCCATTTAGAAGAAATTTTAAATATAGGACAAAAAAACTTATTAATCTTCTAAACTCTTGTTTCTCAATAAACTTAAATGACAAATCATCAATAATTATCATGCATGTTACTGTTTGGGTGGACACACAGACCACCCACAAGTGGCTCCACCGGTGAATACAGCCCAGGTGGCAAGTCCGGCGAGTAAACAAGTGTAAAAAGGTGGTGCCCATGAAAGAAAGCCACATTATTTTGACTAGAATTTGAATGTATTTGAGGTAGTTTAGTTCCCCTAATTGACCAACTTCTTTTGATCTTGTTTGTTATTGTTATCCTTTCAGTTTCAAATTTGTCAAGGAAGAAAGTGATGCTTCATTTTTATCCTTTATTCAGTCTTCATTTTGACCAACTGCCCCACACAGTCTAAGTTCATTGTATTATTAATCAAATTTAAGATTGAGTTAATACAAATATGTGTGATATGTTTATAATTTTACCGACTTCGTTTTCATAAATAATCTGAGATTTGGTGGATTATGAAGATTGGTATCTATCTTAAAAGAGTAAGAAATACGTCACAAGGAAACTCCAAAAAGATTTCCTTCAATAAATTGCTTCTTCGAAATTTATTTATTTTTGGGGAAAAGGTTCAATTTTTCCCTTAATATTTATTTAGGGTGGACACAAAAAAATCCGATCAAACCGATTATTTACATATTAAAATCAAAAGACCAAATCGAAAAATATAATTGATCGGTCGAAAAGCATGGGTTTAAGTTTTTTTTCCGACCTAATAGCAAAATAAATCCAAACATTTGTTAGTTGTTGCAATTTTATCCAAAAAAATTAATTTTTGTAATAATATCCGATTTCATAATTTTGTTGTAATTATAGCCAACTTTTTTAATTGATTGAATTATTCAAATCTTTAATTGAATTTATAGATTAATTATATAATTAGAAAAATTCATTTTTTGGAATTTTAAAATTTAACTTTTAATAGTTAAAAAATAATATTGAAATTTAATTCTAAATTCTCTAATATTTTCGATGGCTAAAAAAACGAGTTTGAAGCTAAAAATAAAGAAAATCTAATAGATATTATATTGATGTAAAAAAATTAAATTGATTAAAAAATTTAATGATATTAGTAGCTGGATTTAGAGAGGAATTCTCAATGTTAAACCTGAGCTTAAAGAGATTATGGAGTACATCTATACTATATATAAAAACACGGATGGAGAGGGGGGACAAACACATTTACCGAATAGCCCTTTCTAATTTATTATTAAATAAAGATTTTATGGTATTCAATTAATTAATTGTTTAGTTAATTATTAGATATATACTATAAATAGAGTTCTAAATAGAATATAATTGTATTGTATGTAATTTATCTATTCAGTTTTTCCTAATTCGTAGAGATTTAGGATGAAAGAGAGAGTAATTGATACCGTGGATATTACTCCATAGAGCATTTAATAAATATAATGTTACAGTGACTAATCTATTCAATTCTTCCTAATTCTCACCTTCTGACACATGAAGCAAAAAAAAGCCCTTGTTAAATTTGACGAAGATTATTAAGTTTTTTTTTTTTGAAATATTAGCTTTAGGCAGATTTTATTAGCCACTTATTGATATATTAGTTCAAAATATATGAACCTGTCATGCATCACGGAAGGAGTTAATGGCAATACATATTCAAAAGAACTATTCGGAGAAAAAAACGCAGAATATTTCACTTATTAATCTATCCAATTCTTCCTAATTTGTAGAAGATGTAGGATAAAAAAAGAGTAATTAATACCATTATCATTACTCCACTAAATTATAAATTGTTATTTTATAAGAATAATTAGACATATGTAAATTATGTAAAAATTTAATAAATATAATATTACACTATTACTATTTTAATTATCATTATATTTAGTCAATTTTATTAATAGACTTGATCCAACTTATAAAAATAATTACTAATCCAACAATAACTCTAAATAATTTTTTTAGATAAAATCTCACTAAATTTAACATTGATTAAAATTTTAAATTGTATTAATATCGTTATAACAAATTTAATTAATAATATTATATTGCACTTGCTACTATTCAATTATTAGTATAAACAAACCAATTAACTAATTTATTATTTATTATATATATAATATATTGATATAGTTATAATAAATTATAAATAAATGTTACCGTTGTCAATTAATTTTAAAAATTAATGAAGTGAAGTGTTATATTTATTTTAAATAAAAATTATAATTAATTAATATTAATTATAAATAAAATAAATTAATATAATTATAATAAATTTAATTAATATATACGAGTCACGTTACTAGGCACGTAATGTAAAACTAGTAATGACAAATGGTACTAACGCTAGTTTCTGGAATAACCCGTAGCTGCAGGACTGTTCTATGTTTGAGAAATTTCCTAGGGTGAAAATGAGAGAGTCTGACATTTCTAGAAACACCATTGTTGCATATTTACGGAAGAATGGGTGGACTGTTCTTTTTTTTGTTTGCCCTTACTGTGCTTAGTTGTTTGCCATCTTGTTTTTTATGTTGTAATGGCTTTTGTCTAAGTACTATTCTTTATTTCTGCAAGAAAATAAACAATATAAATCTACTTTCAAGTGTTGAACTTCTAATTTTGTTTAGTTATAATATATAGTCTCTATTATATAAAGGTAGATAGCAATAAAAATATAATAACATTTTTTTATTAAAATTAATTTGCTTTAATTATAAATAGTAATTTATAACAGAAAATAATGTGAAATAAATTAAAATTAAAATTACTTAAGTAGTAATTTGCTCCTTCAAGTTTAATTTATAAATAATAGACAATTATCATAATTAATTTTGAGAGTAAATTAGTTATGAAATTGATGGTTATAGTCAATTAGCTCTATTTTGATAAAATAGTTTATAAGTTGAGGGGGTTAATTGCCAATTGAAAGAACAATTAGATTATAAGTTGAGAAGAAAAATTGTAAAATTAAAATCAGTTTTATACTTAATTTATCCAAAATTAATTTATTTACTGATTGTCTATTGTTTATAAATTGAAAGGCAAAATAATATTTAGGTGGCATGTATTATGTTGCTTAAAGAAGTGAACGGCATGGTACAGTATATTAATTAACCATGTGCTCTGTATTGCTTTTCTCCGTTTCAAGCAAAACTAATTTGTTTTTAATGCCTTAAAATGAGAGTCATTTAATTTCTAAGCAATTTTAAAGTAAAGTGCCGTTAAATTAATCATCTTTGGAGCTAATTACATCTTTGAAGTAAACTGTCATTTTTCTTCTCAATCATGAGTTTTAGGGGGTGTTTGGTTCAGTTTTTCGGTGGAATTTTTAATTTTTGCTTTTCAAAAAATTCCACGGAAGTGTTTGGTGAGATTTTTTTTAAATGTTTTTTTGAGTTTTTTGAACCTCCAACAGTTGCTGTTGGAAAAGCTCTATTTTGGAGCCTTTTGCCAACAGTTAATAGCTGTTTCAATATTTTTAATTATTTAGACAAAATTACCCCTGTTAGAATATATTGTTTTTTAATATATAAAATTATTTAAATTATTTTTAAATACTCTTATCATTTTTAAATTATATAAAATTATTTTATTTATATTAGAACAACCATAGTAAAATAATTTTTTTTAAAATAAATCATAAATTTATTAGAAAAATATTTAAATAAGTTTTAGCTAAATATTGCTTCTTATAAAAAAATAGTTATTAATATATTTATTAAATACTATATTATATAATATACTTATAATTTAATACATAAAAATACAAATTAGGTGCAACAGGTAATCAAATCTCACCAAACACGTATGGTCTATCAGCTAACAGCTACCGGCCAACAACTAACAACTATCAGCAACAGTTAACAGCTACCAGCTACGAAAAACAGCTGAACCAAACAGATTATCAAAATATTTCATTAATAGGTAAATAAAAGTACAACTTGATCTAAATTTAAGCTAAATAATGCATTCAATAAGTATATAGAGAGTAGGACATCAGTAGAATAACAGAAATTTATATCTAAATTCTTCAAACGCGTTGACGGAGCTCTTTGGATGTGCAACTCGGCGATCCGCTCGCTCCACTCGGTGATTATTAAATTTTATACCACAAATCGATTTTTTGGTCTTTGTATGAGTCCGATTGATAGAATACTAGAAATAAAAATTTTCTTGATAATACTTTAGATCTACACCTCAAGATAATTTCCATAAAGGAAATAAAAAAAATTCACAAAGGATAAAAACAACTCTACAAAGAGAGTCAAAAACTCCATAAAAGAAGAGAAGGCACAAAATAAAACTAAGATCTAAAATTATTGAAAGCAAATACTATAATAGAAGAGATTCGAGAATTAGGGAGGTGATTTTAGATCAAAAAATGGCCAAAACCACCTCCCTTGAAGAAATACGGTTAGGGTTTTTAAGTTGAGAGAGTTTGAGAGACGAGAGAAAATTTTTTATTTATCACTAATACCCTCAATCACGAGTCTCATATGACTGAATTTGAAGCTAAATGGTTGTATTTCCTTAAAATTAAAAAAACAATTAGAATGAAGATGATATTCAAATCAAGCTTTAAAGCAATACATAAATGATAATAATCAGTTTCAAAAAAAAAAAAAAGAATCGGCTGCTCTTGCTAATCGATGTGTAACAATATTTGTTGATCTCCTTGTATTAGAAATATAAATTTTTCATTTAAAAATAAAAAAATCAATACAATGTATTCTAGAATAAAAACAGCCAGAAAAATAAAATTCCTTCATATTAGATTTAGATATGCTAGTTATTCGATGAGTAACATTTATTTTGTGAGGAATTCAGAAAAGTGACAGAATCATTTTTGATAACCTGAAATGTAACTGCTTTGGATTATTAATATAAGCCCGTTTTGATTGTAAAAAAACACTTATTTTGTATATTTTATTTACTTAATGAAAATTAAATATATATCCATCACCTTTTCTCAAAGGTTTATATTTCAATATTAACATACATATATTAAGAGAAGCCAATTTTGAGGACGTAAATGTAAAATAAATGCAAATTTAGTACCTTTAACTAGTGTAAGACTAAAATTTATATCACGAGTTCATATCGTGGAAGTAATATATTGGAAGAAATTTTAAAAACACTAAATATTTTGACAGATATTTCAATCTTAAGATATGAAATGATTTTAAAATTAACCATTAAATAATATGAATGAAATCTCTTTTAAAATGAACCGAATATCTTATGGCTATAACTGCTTCGCCTATTTTTTTAATGAAATTTCCGATTATCAAAAGGAAAACCATTGTCTCAGTGCTAATAATTTTAAGGGTTAATTACATATAAAATCACCACCTTTACACGAAATTGCAAAAATAACACGACCTTTAAAACGTGGCAATTCAGGGCACCACCTTTCATTTCTTTTCAAAAATAACACGGGCACATTTTTAGTGGGATTTTTGCTGATGTGGCGTGACACGTGGCACTTTCATCGGGTGTCCAAGTCAGCAAAATTTTATTAAAAAACGTGCTCATGTTGTTTTTGAAAAGAAATGAAAGGTGATGCCCTGAATTGACACGTTTTAAAGGTCGTGTTATTTTTGAAAATTCATGTAAAGGTGGTGATTTTATATGTAATTAACCCTAATTTTAATATTTGTGAATTTCAAATAAATTTAAATACAAGAGAATTATCTGTATATATTTTTTAAAATTATCCTAACAAGTATTAACTCCTACCACTTTACAAAATTTGAAATCCTTATAAACAGCCGATTGTAATTTAGTTTTAAAAAATTATAAGGAGACAGTTCAAATTTTGGGCAAATCACATATACATTAGATCACAAAAAGTACTACATTATTTAAATAATTAACATTAACATTGGATCATAAAAAGTACTACATTGCATTTAAATAATTAACATTAACATTGGATCATAAAAAGTACTACATTGCATTTAAATAAAAAAATTACTTATTTATATTTTATTGCAAACAAATATATATTGTAATTCTCTAAAAAAATAGAAAAAAAATAAAAAACAAAAAATGCAAATATATACATATTTTTTAAAATGAAAATATGTACTACTCCACGTGTTAATTTGTCATTAATTGTCTACTTTCACTATAACACACAGTTAAGGGTAGGCATGGACCGGTTAACCGGTCCGCGAGAGTAATATGTAAACTAGTACATAGTAGTTCAGTTTTTAAAATTAAAAACCTAAATCTAAAATTTTAAACGGTTAACCATTAAATCGGTTAACCATTTAAAACGGTTCGGTTTTTTGATTTTGCGGTTTTTAACCATGTAATCATTAAAAAAAGTAAATATAAAAAGCTAAAGTTTGAAATATAGTCTAATAATTAAAATTTTATTTTCATTCTATTTAATTATTAAAATATAAATTTTATTTATTCCTATTTCAAATAAAGTTCTTTCAATATCAATATATATATATATATATACTCCTAAAATAAAAATATATTGATAAATAAAATATTTTTTTAAATATTTTTTTGTTTAGAATTTTTATATGCGTAGATTATAAAATATATTTTATTTGAATAATTATATATATATATATATATATATATATATATATATATATATATATATATATATATAAAAATATAAATATATTATTTATAATTCGGTTAACCAGTTAACCGCGGTTTTAAAATTACAAAACCTAAACCTAAACCATTAATCATAAAAATAAAAAATCTAAATCTAAACCTAAACTCTTAGATCAGTTAACTATATTTTTCGGTTCGATTTTACGGTTTTGATTTTTTTGCCCACCCCTACACACAGTGGCCCTCTTGTAGTGGAGGATCCATAGGTTAGAGAGGGGAAGTTCTTACCTAGATCCGGTGTATAAAAAATTCATGGACCCATTCAATAAGGTGTTAGAGAAATAAGAAAAAAGAGAAAATAATAAGAAAAGAGAGAAAATTGTATTTAATTTTCTAACATCTCATTGGATAGGTGCATGGAAAATTTATGGACCGGGTCTAGGTAAGAATTTTCCGATTAGAGAGTGGGGTCCATAGATACTAATACCTATATAAATTACACTTATTATTTTTAGGCTTAATGCCTTAAAAAATCTCTGACCTTTCGTCCCTTTTTCAATCCTACCCTGACGTTGTAAATTTGTCAATTTTACCATAATTTGCATTTTTTCATTTCAATTGTATCCTAAAGCATAAAATTGTCTTTTCTTTATTTAACAAAAGTACAAAAACATTCTTTAAAAATGATCAATTTAATATAAAAAGTTAATCTAATGAAAAAAATGTCAATTTAGAATTTTTTTATGAACTTTTGTCAAATAAAAAAAGTCAAATTTTATGCTTCGGGGTACAATTAGAATGAAAAAATACAAAATAGGGTAAAATTGACTGATTTGCAACGTCAGGGTAGGATTGAAAAGGGGGTGAAAGGTCGGATTTTTTTAAGACATTGGGCCTTTTTTTATAACAATAATAAAACTTGAATTGCAAATGTTACAACAAAAATGAATTGGTTAGTAGTCAAATTCAAAATTAGTGTTTTATATAATCAGTATTTGCTTATAAATACAGTACATATTTTTTATATCAATAACGAATATTTAATTTAAATTTATCTTTATTTTACTTTTATTTGATAATGTACAATTTAATATATATATATATATTATATATTATATATATATATATTATATATATTATATATATATATATAATTAATTAATTAATTTATTCAGCGAATTATATTGAAATATTATAAAAAAACGATAAAAATTATGTAATTTTATTTTTATTAAATAATTTATAATTCTCTCTCTCTTTCTCTCTCTCTCTCCTTATATATATAAACAAAATCATATGCATATGAATTTAAAAATTTATCGGTTTTTCAATTATTTGACTTTATACAAATATAACAAAATGGATAGTAATTGATTAAATAATTGTTTAATAATATATATTAAAATTAATAAATTTAATAGTGCGACTAATGATGTAATTATTAAATACTAAGATATGAAAATTTGTTGACAATAATTATAAAATAATTATTTTAATATTATTTGATTAAAAAAATTATGAACTCCACTATATATGTTTTCTACTACCCCCTATGAATTAAAAAGACCACCTTAATTTTTTTTATCAAATGTTTAATTTTTATATTTTTTTTATGGACATAGTTTCATGTCAATATTTTTTTGTAACAAAAAATTATTGCCTTTAACATAGAAAAAGATTTAGTTAATTTGCAACAATTTATTATTCATATATATAATTAAAAATTATTTAGTAATTGATAAGTTATAAGTTTAATTTCTTCCATAAGCGCTTTCCCCTCCTTAATTATATATATAAAAAATATTATTTAGTAATTAAAATTGTATGATAAATTAAAATAAATAAATATTTTCAAAGAAAATATAAATATTTTGAAGAAAATGAATAATTGTTTTTGAAAAGAATATAAATAAATTTTTAAAACAAAAAAATATTTAATCATAATAAATTTTAATTTGATAAAATAAAAGAAAATTAATAAAAAGAAAACTATTCAAAAAAAGTAAATGATAATTGTATTTTAAAACCAAAATTGGGTAATGTATTGATTAGATGTGTGTTTTTGTAAATATATTTTTCAATGATAAATATATATAATTTATTAATTTTTATTTTCTAAAATTAATTTTATTTATGCCAATTTATTTTTATAAATAAAATGAAAGCTAAATTATAACTTAAGTAAATATAGAAGAATTTTTGTTTCAATTGATTACAGTAATTGACCTACAGCTCAAATATATTTAAAAATATATTATTAAAAATCAATAAATATATAAAATAAAAAAATAATACCAGTTATTTTGAGACAAAATGAGAATTATCTAATAAAATTAATGAGGTTTTGATCTATTTCTCTATTTTGTTTTTATTAAATTTTACATTCTTTCCATTGTATAAAAATAAAAAAATGCTTTAATAATAATTAAAATAATTGTTAATTATTGATGGATACCGAATCGTGAGTCATAGGAGCTCCGCTCTCGAGTGATACCGGACTCCCCACGAAGGCCTGAAGGAGATACTGAATCCCCTGATATTCGGTAATACGCCAACAAAGACCGAATCCCATAGGATCCGCCTAAAGCGCGTTAAGTCCGGGATTCGGGTACACTGCCAAGAATGGAAGTATTCTCCTATTCGGACGCAAACACCGAATATGAAAGGATAAACTCTACCTTAAGATAAGACTATTTAGGAAGACGTTCCTAAATAGGGCTCTTATCAGATCTCGACAAATCAGGAGAATCCTTACTATATTACCGAATCCCTACAAAGTAGGATTCACTTACCTATTATGACTCTACAAGGTATATTCGACTACTATAAAAGGAGTATGAGGTATGCCTAGAATCACAATTACATTCATATACACAAAATACTGCCCAAAACTCTAAATTGACTTTAGCATCGGACAACCACCGTCCGGTTAGCTTCTACTCTGTTTTGCAGGTCTTACTCACCGGCTCGGAAGGCAGACTCCATCAATTATAATTGATATATTAAAATATTTTTATAATATCCTTTAAAGAAAAATTTAGTTAGATCCTCTTAATAAAGTTTAAAGCATTACTTGATATTCAAAAAAAAAAATTGTTAGTTAAAGCTCAACTGAATATTCAATGAAAATTTAATATAAGTCAATTTAATTAAGAAAAAAAGAAAAAGAAATGAAAAAGAATGTAGAAAATTGAGCGCCGGTCTTGGTGTTTGATGAAGTAAATGCAACCTAGCCAGCCAGCCAGCCAGACTCCATCGTCACCCTCCCACACTTTTTCTCTCTCTAAATCCCCATTTTTTTCTTTCTCTCTCTAAAAAATACTACCCTCCTCCTCCTCCGCCTACATATACCTGAGACAAACCTTCACATATCATTCTTCTCACACAAGTTTCCATTTTACCCTTTACTTTCAAATAAAGATATTCAATTTTTGATTCTTCTCTCCCTATAAATACCGATCACCGCCTCAAATCTTTCTCACAAACCAATTCCTCGTTAATTTTCTGCCTCTTCACACAGGTATACACACGGGTCTTGATTTCTACATTCTTAAGCTTGCTTTTTTGCTGCCCATTCTTTCACCACTAAGCTCTCTGTAATTCTTTGGTGGGTGTTTTTTTTATTTGATCTAGATTCAAGGTTTTGAATTATTTTTAGTTCAATTTCTTGGTAAGCCCAAATTGGGCATGTGGGTTTTGTTGGAGTTTATTTAGCAATGTTATTCTTACATTTTGCTGATTTTTCTGTTTTTATAATGGTGTATATTTATGTGGGGTCTTTTTTTTATTTTCTTTTTCAAGCTTCATAGTGTTTTAACCTTTAATGGTAGATCAACAACAAAATATGGATCTTTTAATTTGATTTGTCTCTGTTTCCATCAGGCTTGACTCTTGTATTGGAGGCATAGTTTCTCCATGGTGAGCTTCTTAGTTTTTTGTTTCTTTTTTCTTTGTTCTTTATTAGTTTCAAATCTGTCAAAATAATTGTTTCATTGTAAGTTTTAGCATGGGAATGTGGATGAGTAAGATAGTTCCATTATAATTTTATTAATTACGTTTAATATGTTCATTAGGGAGAGGCTCCAGCTTTTGTGGTTGATGAGTTGCAGAATGGAAATGAGAATGGATTTAGTTTAAAGGTTAAAGATTGCGAAACTGCTATCACTGTTCGAGATAAAACCGTAAGATATACGATGGACTTGATTCACTAATGTTGTTAGCTTGTAATTGCCTTTGCTTATTGGGAAATTGTAATTTTTGGTTTTGTTAGTATGTGATTGGTGGTAGTGATGAAGAATCCACATTATCTATCCGAGTTCGCATATTTGATGAAGCTACTGAGCATTGGTGAGCTAATGAAATCTTCCTGTGCAATTGTTGTTTTACTTTGTTCAAGTGTGTTTAGTGCTGGGATTCCTAATTTGTGTCGAGATATAATTTTTTTCAGGGTAATTCCAACTGTGCTGGGAACAAAGCCCAAGGTATGTAAAGGTTACTCAGCTGTATTATTGGACGATGATCGGATTTTGATAATTAATAAGGGATCTGCACCTGACGACTGCATCTGGTTTCTCGAGGTTTGTATTCCATGCCTTGTACTTCTTTAGATTTAATTAGGGAGATTGAGGGTTCAAGTTCCTTTCCACGGTCGATTCTGTTATCAAAATTGTGAAACAAAGTTGTGCCCAACGATATGGAGAACAAGACAATAGATTTGATCTGTATTTTATGCGAACTAGAGCAGAATAGTCATTAGCTTAAAGCATCTAGATTTTCATATTTGCAGGTGGACACTAATTTTGTTAGGGAGAACAGAAAAAAATTGGGTACGGAGGTTGTTGCCTGGAGTAAGGGTGTGACAGGAAATGCTGAGAAGCCAATTGTGATTAGTGGTCCTTCTGGAGTAGGAAAGGGGACATTAATTGCAATGCTCATGAAGGAGTTCCCATCCATGTTTGGGTTCTCAGTAAGCCACACAACCCGTGCTCCAAGGGCCATGGAGAAAGATGGGGTGCACTACCATTTTACTGAGAGAAGTGTTATGGAGGAAGAGATAAAAGACGTGAAGTTCCTCGAGTTTGCTTCTGTTCATGGAAACCTTTATGGGACCAGCATTGAAGCTGTTGAGGTGGTGGCAGATGCAGGGAAGGTAAAAACACTTTCCTTTCATTTTAACATGTATTTACATAACAATACTATGTTTTGAGTATCTTAAAATCGTGTCTTAATTGTTTTTAAGACCACGTATTGTATTAACCGTTTTAAAGTTTACATCTTTTATTTTATGTTAGAAATTTATCCTAAACACTTTAGCAACATAAACAAAATGTTAGTTTCTTAAAAAAGTATTTGTGCTTAATTTGTAGTTGAGCAGCAATTAGTAGACATGACCAAGAAGTAATATTGAGTTTGAATTTGATGTTCGCCTGCAGGATCTGTAAAAGGGCCTTTCTTTCATTAGAAAGGCCTCCTGAACTTAAATTAATTTCTACAAACTTGAAACGTCTTTATGCTGTTTCAAGAAGCTTATACTTTTGATTGATGCCATTTCATTTCGGCTGTAGAGATGTATTCTTGACATTGATGTTCAGGGAGCTAGATCTGTGAAGGCTAGCTCTCTGGAAGCAATTTTCATCTTTATTTGTCCACCCTCAATGGACGAGCTTGAGAAGCGACTTCGTGCAAGGTCTGTTGAAATTATCCATAGGGAACTTCAATATTTTCTATATCTTCCAATGTCAAAACTGATCTAAGTTCTGTCAACAGGGGAACTGAAGTGGAAGAGCAGATTCTAAAGCGACTTCGAAATGCAAAGGCAGAAATTGAACAAGGACAATCATCGGGCATCTTTGAGCACATTTTGTATAATGATAACCTTGACAAGTGTTACGAGAACCTCAAGGTATTCAGTTTTCGCATTGTGTGATATAATGCTAAGCTAACTCTTGAACTAATCCGATAATGCTTCTTATCTGATTTAGAAACTCCTGGGATTAGATGGAACAACTGTTGCCTCCCAGAAATCAAGTAAGATTGTTACCAACGTTCCATGATCCTGTGTGTATATAATCCTTGCGTTCCCTTTGATAATGTGGTTAATGACTTGCCATTGTGTTCCAACAGTCCAAGAGATTAATCTGCCTGAAGACCATTCAATATCGAAAGCGGACAATAAAATCATTATAAAATGCGGAACACCAGAGCCACAGCAAGCAGCAAAGAGCTTGTACGTTTTTCTTTTTTGTTGTTTTTCTTTTATATGAATTTATTGTTTCTTGACCGTAAACAATGACTGCGCGGATTGTTCAGGATTGTATTGGATGTATCTGCACTCAAAGGAGGGGCACCGGCACGGACAAGGGGACTCAATGTGTATGCGATCGACTCATTCTCTGATAGTTTGAATGGGATCAACGAGCTGAGCTAACGATTGGAGCACCCGTCGTGACTAACTTGATTTCTCAAGTTCATAATTTCTTCAATCTTTGCTATATTAACTAAAGAAAGGAAACGGCGACGAAGCTCGATATTTGAATGAATGTGCTAGTAATTGCATAATTCTCCATTTATTTTCCAATCATTCTTTGTTTGTTTTAGATAAAGAGTTGGTTTGGATTAGCGTTTGAACATTTGCTATTTCTCTTGATGGGCAGTGAGGGATGATTTATGATTCATGCGGGAAATCTATTGTCAACTTCTTCAATGCATGCAGTTATCTTACATTTTGTTTCTTTCTAATTTTTTATTTTTTAACATTTGATTGGTTGGCTCTATGTGTTTTTTATGGACCCCATTTAGGTAAGAATCTTTCCTCATGAGATGTAAAAATTAATCCACAAGTGATAAATCACATAACATAATGTTCATATTTATTACTCAGATTTGTATCCACAAGTGATAAATTACATAACATAATGTTCATGTTTATTACTCAGGTTTGTATTTATAAAATTACTGATACTTTTTAATAAATGTTCATTTGTCCCCTGTAGTTTGGAATAAAAGATCAAGCTAAGCTTGTGGTTTTGAACAAAACCAATTATAAAATAGGCATTTTAACCTTTCACTCCAAGTGATCTAATAATTTATCGATACCTCAACTTTAATTGTTGTAATTATTTTTTGCCATCCCAATAAATAAAGTAAAATAAGCCAAATTAACAATTACTATAATGTTTTTGTTCAAAATCGTGAGCTTATCTTTAATATATTTTGTGTCAAACTAAAGTGGCAAAGTGAACCTTTGTTGAATATCTTTTTGAGAAAATTACATCAAATCACCCAAAAATTCAAATCTTTATGTTAGTGACCCAGCTTTTTATTGTTTGCAAAAATCCCTCTTTTTTCCCAATAAGTTTCTATCTCTACCTTTTAATAGGTGATTTTCCTATTTTATCCATGTAGTGTATTTTAACTACCGTACTTCTATTACACAAAGTTACTTGCTTCTTTATTTGTTTAGGCGTGCCACCTACTCATGCATTAATAACGTGTCCCTACACTCTTATATAATCACCACTGCTTATTCAACTTTATTCCATATTCATCCAAATCTTATTATTCAAACAAGCTTACTAACCTAATTAATCACCAATTTATAATATCAGGTCTATTATTTTTCACTCTTATGAAACATTTTCATAATAGATAAAATATATAATAATTATGTGTAATTGAATTTATATTAAATATAAATAGATTTGTCATAAGAAATTGCTAATTAATTTACAGTAATTAATTTTAATAGTAATTAGTCTCCCATGCACTACTTACTCATTCATTAATTGTAATTTTTTATTCTTTTTTTTAATATTATTTTTTGTTTTTAAAAATGGTATAAATTATAAGTATGAGTCACATGCAAATTATTTTCCATTTAATTTTTTTCTATTAATATTTTTCAATTAAAATAAATTTATTTTTATATTATATATGATTATAATAATATTTATTTTAATATATAATAATAATTTCATAAATTTTGTATTGAATAAATTTATACACTATTTATGAATATATATGTGGTGGTCTGATCCGCTATGGTCAGTGTAAATTCAGTATAAACTTCATATCAACTTAAAATAAATAATTTAAATTAATTTCTTTATTAAATTAATTATAAATTTAAATTTGATTTAGTGTAATAAAATTAATGTTAATATAGATTAAATAAAAAACTCAATATAAACTAATCATCAGCTTAAAGTAAATTAAAGTAAATTTTATTAAATTTATTATAAATTTAATAGTAACTTAATCTAGTTAAACTAATTTATTAAAAATTTATATTATTGAGAATCAATATATAAAATGATATATGAAATATTAAGAAATTAAAAATAAACTATCTAAATTTTCTTGTGGTGGTCTCTTTAAACTTAATGTATTGAAAACACATCAACTTAATATCAACTCAATGTAAACTCAAAATAAACTATATGAGATAATTATTAATAAAGTAATTATAATTTTGAAATTAACTTACTATAATTCAATTAATTTATTAATTGTTACTAAAGTGAAAAATAAACTACTAGAAAATTGAAAGTAAACTTTTTAAAGTTTTTTTATAGTGGTCGGTGTAAATTTAATATAACCTCAATATGAACCTAATGTAAACTTAATATCAACTCAATATGAATTTAATATCAACTCAATGTAAACTTAATATCAACTCAATATAAATTAATCTAAAATAAATTTTTAGTAAACTGATAATAAATTTAAAATTAAATGAATATAATCAAATTAATTTATTAAAATATTATACTATTAAAAATAAATTTATAAATGACGAATAAACAAATAGCAAATTGAAAGTAACTTTTTAAAAAATATTCTACGGTGGTCGGTATAAACGTAATGTAAACCCAATGTCAACTCAATATGTTTTTTTATAAATTGTTATAAATTTAAAATTAATTTATTCTACTCGAATTAATTTATTAATAATTCAAAAATATATTTCTAAAATGACAAATAAACTAATTGTAAATTGAAAATAAATTTTTAAAGTTTTTCCCAGTGGTCGGTGTAAATTTAATAAAAACTCAATATGAACCTAATGTAAACTTAATATCAACTCAATATGAACTTAATATCAACTCAATGTAAACTTATTATCAACTCAATATAAATTAATCTAAAATAAATTTTAGTAAACTGATAATAAATCTAAAATTAACTAACTATAATCAAATTACTTTATTAAAAAATTATACTATTAAAAATAAATTTATAAAATGACAAATAAACTAATAGCAAATTGAAAGTAATTTTATTTTTAAAAATATACCGTGATCAGTATGGACATAATGTAAACCTAATGTCAACTCAATTTTTTTTTATAAATTGTTATAAATTTAAAATTAATTTATTTTAATCAAATTAATTTATTAATAATTCAAAAATAAATTTCTAAAATGACAAATAAACTAATTATAAATTGAAAGTAAACTTTTAATTTTTTTCCCACTGATTAGTGTAAATTTAATATAAACTCAATATGAACCTAATGTAAACTCAATGTGAACTTGATATCAACTTAATGTGAACTCAATAGCAACTCCGTGTAAACTAATTTAAAATAGTTTATTAGTAAAATAATTATAAATTTAAAATTTACTTACTCTAATTAAATTAATTCATAAAAAATTACACTATTAAAAATAAATTCATAAGGTGATAAATAAACTAATAGTAAATTGAAAGTAACATATATTTAAAAAAATCTACGGTGGTCGGTATGAACTTTATATAAACTCAATGTAAACTTAATAAACTAATTTTTTTATAAAAACTAAATAATATTTTAACTTAATATTTTAAATTAAAATAGCAAATTTCTCTATATATTAGAACATCAAAATTAATGTCTCCATTTAATTATTATTTTTTTAATGTAAATTTTGTATAAATTCAGTATGATTTCAATGTCTAAAAGAGTCACTCTCTTTGAATTAAAAAGTGTGATAAGAAAATGCAAATTCAATGGACTAGCTATTATGTATATTTAGAAAAAAGATTGAGTTTGGCTCTTACATGTGAAGAGCCAATTTTCACTCTTTATTTTATATTTACATATATTTTGTTAATCTAATACTCCCTCCGTCTCAAATTGATAGGCACTATTTCAATTTTTTTTGTCCCAAATTATAGGCACTAGATATTTATCTTATTAAGTAATTGTCCAACATACCCTCATTAATTATAGAGAATATCTCGAAAAGATAACAAAAATCACTAAAAAAACAAAAATTGCTACTATATTAAATAAGGGCATGTATGGTACTTTTTTTTATATATTAACTCATTTTATCTAGAGAATCTAAATTTTTTAATAGCCGTATTTGTCCTAAACTTCCTATCAATTTGAAGCGGAGGGAGTATAAAAATAAAAATAAAAAATTATTTAATTAATATTTATTAAGTAAAATAAAGAGTTGAAAATTAGAGAGTCTATTGGAGTAAAATTAAAAAAAATAATTTTTAAATTTGAAATGCTCTTTATTTAAGAGAAGATGATATTTATTATAAAAAAAATTGTTGGGAATGCTCTAACTCAATATAAGTGTAGCATAAAACACTAATTTAAATTGAAAAAATTTACGTTTAGTGGCTGCTACGTAAATAAAAGGGCAATCTATAGAATCTTTTTTACTCTCTAGATTTAATTTGAACAATTAAAGAGTGAAAAATTTGAATAACTAAAGAATAAAGAGTAAAAAATATTTGATTTGCACGCAATTAAAATTGAAACAGATGAAGTTTCCTTTAAAAATAGGTATAAGAAAACAATAAAATCATGATCAGATCATATAATAAAAGGGAAATTGGGTGATGTGGCGTGTAATAAGACGTGGTGATGAGAGTACATGTGAGCTTTATAGTTTTGATGGTCATATGGCGTGTAATAAGATCTGGTGATGAAGGGATAAAGTTGTCTTAATATATTATAAAGATGGCTTATTTTGAGTTATGAGGGAATTTTGAAAACTTTTCAATTTTATTGAGAGATTACTGCAAAATAAAAAAAGCTGAGGTAAAAATATAAGATAAGAGCACTTTTAAGGGATTTGTGTAAATTACCCTATCTTTTTATGTGAAGATATTAACTAAAATTAGTATTGAGATGAAGGCACTCAGGCAGCCCTCAATTTGACTCTTCCATTAGTGCAAACACATTCATTTTTCAAATAGCATAAATTATTGGAATTTGATTTGCTTGTAGGCATAAAAATTTGACAAGGAATACTTAGATGCTAAAATTTTGCTGATATCTATGATAATATCAGAATTAATTTATATTTTCAAACCTTTGTACCACTTATATTCTAAAAAAAATGAATTATAAATGATAATTAATACTAATTCTCAAAAATAAGAATAAAAAACATACCATTTAAAGTTTGATACCTTGCACAACTAAAACATTCCCAAAGAACACAAGAATATAAATGATACTAATTCTCAAAACAAGAATCAAGAACAACCGACAACGTAAGCAGAAATAACAACAAACTTTTCAAAGGCATATAATTATAATTCGACTTGAAAGTTTCAAATTTGATTGATCCCTTTTTATCGTAATAAAATATAACATACGGAGTTCATTACATGTTTTCTATAGAGTAATTAATAACGTGATAAAATTAATGAATTGTCTTTAATTTGATTTTAGGCTAATTATGTAGGAACCCAAAATATTCATAAAAAAAGTCGGAAATTAAACTTAATGATCTATTAATAGGAACGTATTATTCAAATATGAGAGTTTGAAATTTGAACTTTTTCTCCAAGTTTAATAAAAACAATATAATATTTTTAGGAGAAAATTAGGATAAATACTTCATTTTTAAAAATAATTTGATTTCCTACCTCAACAAGAAAAAGATAAAAAAAATACCTCATTTTTTTATTGTTTTTATTTTTTTACTCTAACACATGTTTATATTATAATTATGCCTAATTTTTATTATTATTTTACTCTAACCATTTTTCTTTACTCTAAGTGACAACTGTCATTTTTTTCTTTTTTCTCTCTCTTTCTTTCTTCTTCTTCTTCTTCTCTGTTTGTTTTTTCCCACCATTTTTTCTTCTTCTTCTTCTTTTCTTCTTCTATTCTTTTCCATTTTTATTCTCTTTTTCTTCGCTGCTCCGCCGTCAATCCGTCGCCGCTCTGCCATCGTTCTACTGCCGTTCTCCGTTCGTTTCATATTTGATTTTAATTTTTTTTTCTTAATTCGTGGTGACTAATACGATTTATGTTAACTTTCAGATTTAAATAAATTACTCTTTGATTTTTTTAATTTTAGATCTAAAAATCTGCATGAAAAGGATTTTATGATGAAATAAACGATTTTCTGCACAAAAAACGATTTTCTGCAAACAAAACAGCATCTGATTATCATATGAGTATCACTACATTATCATCACCTTATCATAGCACTGCAGAAAAGATAATTTTTATATAGAAAAACATCCTCTGATTATCATATGAGTATCATTATATTATCATGTAATTATCATAACATTGCAGGAAAAAAATTCTGCAGAAAATAATGTTTGATTATCATATTTTTATCATAATATTATCATATATTGTTATCATAACATTATCATATGATACTTACATGGAAAAAAAATTACAGAAATAGTGTCATATGATAATTTTTTATTATATGATAACGAGATGATAATATTTATGGTACATATATGATAACATCTATGATAATGTAAGATAAAATAGTGTTTGATTATCATGTCGTTATCATAACACTGGAGTATGATAATTAGATGATAATGAATTATGATAAGGTTATGATAACTAGATGATAACGTACATGAAAATAGAATAACAAAAAGATTCATGACACCGGTATGATAACCAGATGATAATAAAAGAATAAAGTTATGATAATAGTATGATAATATGATACATATATGTAAACAAATTACAGAAAAAATTATGATAATGAGATGATAATGTAAACATAATAGTATGATAATATGATACCTGAACGACAAAAAAAATATAAAAAATTATGATAACGAGATGATAATGTGAAGATAATAGTATGATACATGTATGAAAAAAACAATTACAAAAAAATTATGATAATAAGATGATAAGGTGAAGATAATAATATGATAATATGACCTTATTATACTTCATTATCATACTATTTTCTTCACATTATCATTTCGTTATCATAATTTTTATGTAATTTTTTTTATATAGCTTTCATATTATCATACTGTTATCATAATTTTATTATTATGTCGTTGTCATAACATTATCATTTAGGTACAATAATACATTATCATCTCGGTATCATATGATTATATTATGATAACGAGATGATAATACACCATGATAATCAATTTTTTTTTGTAGAAAATCATTCTTAATGCAGTGTTATGATAACAACATGATAATACAGTGATACTTATATGATAATCAGAGACTGTTTTCTTTATAAAAAATCTTTTTTTCTGCAGTGTTATGATAATCATATGATAATCAGATGCTGTTTTTTTGCAGAAAATCGTTTTTTGTGCAGAAAATCGTTTTTTCATCATAATATCGTTTTTTCATGCAGATTTTTAGGTCTAAAATTGAAAAAAAATTCAAGAGCAATTTAATTATATCTGAATGTTAACAATAATCACCATGAATTAAAGAAAAAATAAAATATGATTGAATAATGCAGTGACGGTGGAGCAATGAAGAAACGGCGGCGAAGCGATGAAGGTATAAAGAAAAATGGAGAAGAAATCAAGAAGAAGAAGAAAATTGACGTAGAAAAAAACAAACACAGAAGAAGAAGAAGAAGAAGAAGAAGAAGAAGAAGAAGAAGAAGAAGAAGAAGAAGAAGAAGAAGAGAGAGGAGAGAGAAAGAAAAAAAGAGAGATATGTAAAAATATGACAACTGTCATATAAGGTACTTAGAGTAAAAAATTAATAGAAAATAGGTATAATTACAATATAAACATGCTTTAGAGTAAAAAAATAAAAGCATTAAAATTATGAGGTATTTTCTCTATCTTTTCCTTCTTGAGGTAGGAAATCAAATTATTTTAGAAAATAGAGTATTATCCTAATCTTTCCTATTTTTAGTTGTCATAGCCCAACCTTAACAATTTGCCAACTTGATTTACCACTATTATTTCATTATTAAAAAGTTGTAAAGAACATATCCTGCACTATTGTATAGTTTCAATGAATCTATTTTGTTTTTCGTATAAATTCTTCAATGTTGCACGTAAAATGTGAGACTTCTCCATCTAGCTGGTAAATTAGAAGAATCAAGCAGCTTGCTTTAAAAGGCTCCATAAAAAATTTTCTTTATAAGAGTAACATAACTCAAAATAGTAAAATCTTAATTCTGTGCGTAAAATGATAGTATGTTTCTAATTCATATATGTATAGTTTGTAAAAATAATACAAAAGATAAAATTTTGTAAAATAAAATTTCCTAAAAAACCGGTAGTCTATTATAGTTTTCTATTGTAACAGTTTTATAATGCATTTTAGGCAACATTTATTTTTTTAAGGCAACGATTAGTATAGTTCTTTAGGCAACATTTATTTTTATAAGGCAACGATTGTATAGTACTTTGGGCAACATTTATTTTTATAAGGCAACAATTTAGATGGTACTTTAGGCAACACTTATATATACTGATGCAATGGTTTGGCTAAAAATTTAAATAACGGTTTATATAGAATACGCAACAGTTTATATTTAAAGAACAAGAATTAAAAGCAGAAACTAAAATTATACGCTAAATTTAGAAACGGAAAATATTAACTAAATTGCAATAACAGAATATTCACCAAAATTAAAAAATGGAAAATATCCATAAAATTCAAAATCGGAAAATATTTCATCCATCCATCCATTACATTACAAACATAAAATGTTCACCAAAATATTTATCAAAAATAACGATTATACTTCTAAACATTGAGCGCCTTTTCTGCTACGGAATCATTTTCCACAAATATCTTCCTGAAATCCTGCAAAACCATAAACAATGATACTCAATATATACAAACATAATACATAATAAGATAAATGTGCATAAGAACGAGTACTTAACTAGAGTGTCGCTCAAAATTTAGCCAACGTCTGCAAATGAAAACAATATTATTCAATTTCAGCTCAATGCTTAATAGACTGCATTAGCACTTTAACTAAACTGAAGGTGTCGTACCTCTTCCTGCGAGTTGAAGTACATGAAACTCCTTGGAAGTCTTTCACTCACCCGAATGGGCTTGTTTTGATGGACAGCAGTTCAACATCTATCTGCAAATTCAAAAGGAATAACAGTCACATTAAACTGGATGAGTCTAGAAGGAAAAATGGCAGTCATTTAATATGTAGACAGTGTAGAAAGCCTATTTTTTTCTACTTTGTTTTACATATAATCTCCTATAGCCAACACTCTAACTGAAGTATTCTATGTGCTTCTGAAGAAATGTAACTTAGCAAAGTCAAAGCCGCTTTCCGTAATCCATCTTGAGATCAATTTATGAAGATTGATATTGAAGAATTTATGACATTGGGAAAAAGAGGAACTGTGACTTTATCAAATTGACTAGTTCATCCCACACCTCAGATTTAAGCAAATATTGCCTCGTATGTTCTTTTAAGAAGAAATCAAATTCTCATTTTTCTCTTACCAATCAAGCATTGAGCTACTAATTTAGGAAGATAGCATGAAAGCAAATTCTTTTGAAAAAAAATGGAAGGATAAGCTCAGTAATGATCTTGGATCATTTAACTATTCATATGAATTTTCTTATGATATATGGTTTGCTATTCCAGAATTAAAGGATCGATGGGTGATCAATTCGCTTTCAGATGCGTAAAAGATTTTAAATATCCTTTATATGTTCCAAACAAAACTAAAATGAATGTTTTTATAAATCAAAAGAGATGATAAACTTCGTACCTCTGTTGTCGCATTTGGGGGAATTTCTTGAACTCCCTTACTTCCATATGCTAGCTCAGGTGGAACAATTAACAAAGTCTGCAAAACATAATTTATAAACAGTATACAATTAATTCCAATTCAACCAATATTACAGTCATAATTAACAGCATACGTGCTAGAAAATCGTCTCGCCTGTCCTCCGACGCGTATACCTTCAACACCTTGGTCAAATCCTTTATGGAATGCTCTCCTCTCCGATTGTCCCACATCAAATCCATAAGGCTGCAGCAATCGAAGGAAGGGAAAGAAGTTAGACGAAAATTGTTGCAGACATAAGCAGAAAGCATATTTGATGAGTAAAGAGATGCTTAATTAACGCAGCCAGACTTTCATAAGCACAACTGTACAACCCATCATCAAATTATCTTCAACTTGCCAACTATAATCACATGTAAGATATATTTCCTCCTACATCCACTATATTTTTAGGCCATTGTAGAATCATCAAGAGATCGCATTAAATATTTGGGACAAAGAGCTCTGGTCAAAGGTTGTGGCAGCATTGCAGGAGCATGTGCACAAGGAATCTGGAATTCCTTAACCACTATATGACTGATAACTGTTTCTAATCCTGCTAACACATCTATACCCTGCAGCCAAGAAATGTCAAAAAAATCTCCATTACCATCCCTTGTCGATAATCATCAACATCGTCAATATCTTCATCAGGAAAACGTGCACAACAGCAATAGTATTCACTTGAACGGAATATCACATTTGTTATCTGCATCCATGAAAGAAATCAGACAGCTAGTATTCAAAATCTCATTTAACACCATATTAAATAAAACTAAAACATATAATTCTTTGATAAAGAAACTCACCCCTATAATGTTTTAGGCCTCCACTTTTAGCAATCAATAAGTAACGATCACCATGAGTTTTCACATCAGCAGCTATGATATAAATATCTTCATTAAACAAGTTTTCTAATATACTTATTCAAACAGCTATGCCTGCTATTTTCTTTTCTACAAAGCTCTATATAATCTCAGACTTAACAACTCTGAAAACATTTGCACAAGTAATAAAATAGAATAAACTTACCAGTAATAAACCTCAACAAGATTGGTGAACTTTGGATCCCTGTTAACAGCTAATCCAAGAACCTGAATAAGAATATGGAAAACAAATTCACGCACAAAAACCGGTTCTAAAACAATAAGCATGTAAATCAAATTGAAAATGAATTAAAAATGAGATTACCTTCAATCGATGGAAATTATGCACTGTAAATCAATTGAAATTGAAAAAGAGAGCAACGAAAATGAGAGCTTACCTTTCAATCGAAGAAATTGAAATTGCAAATAAAATTGAAATCGCAAATGAAATTGAAAATGAAAATGGAGATTACTTATTGATTGCAAAGAATAACATAAATCAAAAAAATCGTAAGCTTGTTTAGGTTTAACAAAACGAACATACACAATTCTCAATAAAATGAAAACAATTGCGTTCTAATATATTTTTTGGGGAAACAAACAAAGATCAGCGAGGAAGAGAAACTAAAACCTTGACTGAGAAAGTACACATATAGGGCTGAGATCGCAGACTTTGTTGATCTTCTCTTGCATAGATACGAGAACGAGACCTGAACTGCGAGGTTTTTTTTGAAATTTGAAATGGAAACCCTAGGTCAATTAAAAGGTTCTCGAACGAGTTTTATTTGGAATTGAGAGAGAAAATTGATTCCAAATTTAGACTGTGAAGTGAAGAAGCCACAGATTAATGTTTTTGTTCCAAGTGCTGGTTCAAATGCAAATTGTGCAGCTGCTAGTTATAATAATTTATCATCATATTTATGAAAACAATCGCGTTCTAATTCCAATGCAAAGAAATCAGAACTTTAGCAAAAAGCTACTGTCTAGAAGGAATGGACTGTTTAGTTTTAAAAAAAATACTTGAGAATGATAACTGCAATGTAATAGAATAAGAAAAATTAAATTATTAAAAAAAATTAAAAATAAAAAAATGAGATTTTGATTCAAAAATTAAAAATATGATTTTGATTTTTTTAAAATAAAAATATAATAAAAATTTCCCATTATAATTAGAAATTTTCAAATATTTTATATTTAAAATAAGATAACAGTTTAAAAGTGTTGCTAGATTTGGTAAAACTGTTGCATATTATAAAGCTAATGCAACAGTTTTCCATATATGCTGCCTTATGTTGTAAATTTCTGAATTTTGCTAATTTCTGTGCAACGGTTTTTAACCGTAACTTTTCTGTTGCCTTACATGTACTATTGCAACAATATCAATAGTGCTGCAATGTTAGTGTTGCTGAAAGTGACTTATGTGGTAGTGATTCTTATATGTTCTAGAGATAAAACTATAATTTATATTATAGTGTTATTATATTTTGGTAAAACTGAAAATTGATACAAATTGAATCGAAATATATGCTTTAAATTCAATTTGCTTTAATTATTTTTAAATGGATTTTAATAAATTTACTTTCCAACAGAACTGAAAACAAATTTGTACACCCTATTTATAAGGAAAACTAATAGGTTGTTACAACAAATCGATCTCTCTATGTATTGCAAAAGCAAAGCAGATATTTGGGTCTCTGATTTATTCTTTATTTAGCTTTGAACTCCTATTTTTTTATTTGTTAACATTAAGTCGCAATGTTTTTAATTGTATAAACATTAGGTCCATTCATCTCAGAAATGGAATGTGTGTACTTCACGTGCCGTTAGTGCGACTGAAATAAATTTTTATTTAATTGTTTTTACTGTTTTTGTTGATATAAGACCTCTAGATTAATGATATCAAAACTTTTTATGATGTAGAGATCCAAGTCTATAAAATTAAAAAGACTTATTGTTAACAAATAAAAATGGAGGAATTCAATGTCAAAAACAGAACAAATATAAAAACCAAAAAGAATTATGCCAATTGCAAACTTGCAAGTATAGCCTAATTACCAAAGAGTTGTATCTCATATGTACGTTGGGCAGTAAATTGTTAAAATTATGGGTTCAAATCTTCGCACAAACACTTTCCTTTTTAATTATATAAAAAAAAAGTATAGCCTAATTTAAATTTATATAAATGTACAACTAGAAAACCCAAAAAGAAGGATGTTTTTGCAAATTTTTGAGGCTTGTATAGCTCCACATATGAGTTTGCATTGAGAAGCTTTTAACAGGAGTACTGAAAAGATACAAGTTGGTACCTTTACCAAACTTTTGCTCATCCAGGGTCCCAAACTGCAAGTTGGGTGATGGATTTGCATCGAATTTTGAGCCTCTTTTCCACATGATTTTTGCCTCTCAATTATTTTTACTATCAATTTATTTCTGTCATGACTGCCACTTGACAGCTTATTTTTAGCTAAATTTCATTTTGTTTTGATCTAATTGATATAAATTGCTTACATCTAATATTTTAATTAAATTTTGTTAATATTTGTTGTTCACTTGTTATTATTGATTATGAATTTTGATATGAATAGTAATAAATGTTAAATGTAACAAAAGGAGACAAAAATTAAATTATATGTTATTAGAATTTTTTAAATAACTTGTAGAATATTTTTTCTATTAAATTGAGATATATAATTGTTTACACCCACTTAAAAATATGTGGCGTGAGCTAAAAAACAAAAAAAAAACTAATGGGCTCGTTTCGATAATAAGGCCCAAATAGAGCTATTTTAGATAGTAGGTTTCTTTTGTTTTTATCTAATAAGAAGATTAGCTTTATTAGGATTTCTATTAAGGGTGTGCAAAATCGAACCAATATTGAAAAATCAAACCATAAATTTGGTTCGATTTAATTGAAAATTGTACATAAATTTTGGTCGGTCGGTTCGGTTTAATTTTGAGTGTAAAAAAAGTCATGACTGTTTTATATGAAAATCGAACCGAAATAACGACCGAATCGACCGGTTCAGTTTGATTTGAAATATTTTCTTTCTCTTAAATTTTGGTTTGGTTCGATTTTTAATACCCAAAAATTTAGTTCGGTTTGGTTCGGTTCAAACCGAAGGCACACCTCTAATTCCCATATCTGTTATGAGTAGGATTTTAATCGTATTAAAACTCAAGGTAGGTTATTATATACAGCCGGAATTTGTATTGTTACTTTTTATCTACCGAAACAATCGAATTAAAACCTAGCTCAAATTTTTATCCAGCAATTTCCAAATTATTTATTTATTTAGGAATAACTCTACTATTAATCTTGTGTGGATTTTTTAGTCTCTTGATTAATCCTTATAATTTGTAGTTTTTATTTTATTTTTTTGAAGCCCTATATTTTTCTTTAAACTAAACTAGTTATAGAATCTGATTCGAGCAATTCCCAATCATAAATTCAAAGGTTCGAGTTTGAAAATATTTTTTTGCGAACATTTTTTGGCGACTCCACCAAGGACGTTTTTATGGTCAGCATAAAAACCGATCTTTCCAAAGAAGATTACAGGCACACTCGGTCTCACATCCGAGCTCAATTAGGAAGGAAAAACATACTTACGGACGATCTTAATTCAGACATTGAAAACATCATGGTTAAAAGAGATAAAAGTGGATAACAACCGCCTAAAGTGACTTTGATACCCTCCACTGAAACGACATACAATGATTCTTTCGCGTAAAATTCAGATGTCGATGCCGCAAAAGAGGTTGCCGAATATTCGCGTGATATTCCTCCAACTCGCCAATCTTTATCACAAGCCGATTTTACCATCATGAAAGATGAAATAGCTCAAGAAAATCGACAAATATATGTTTGACAAATTTATACAGTAAATGTCTTCGGTGATGAGAACCATGATGATCGGTCATACCACTGTTCAGAAAGAAATCAAGGCGAATATGGGTAATTTCAGGGGCGGAACTAGCTTTTGTTAAATGGGGGGACGAAATCATACAAATTTTATTTTGAGGGGGCGAAATACATAAAAATTACTATATTTTTTCAAAAAAAAAAGTTCAAGGATGTTTTTGTTAAAAAAAAAATTGCAGGGGCGATCGCTACCTCAGCCATAAGTCTGGTTCCGCCCCTGGGTAATTTAACAACTGCCATAGATAATTTGGGGAAGCTTTTCTCAGGGAAATTTGTTGCCGACCAGAGCTATTGTTCCCCATACAACTAATAGATATGAAATTCAAGGGAATTCAGCTGATCCATGACAACAATCCAACAAGTTAGGTATGACGTACAAATTTGTGAAATTGCTGACTCACCCTGAAGGCGAAGGCCTTAACAAAAGGAGAGCCTGCGATACAAAAAGCAGGAAAAGAACATGCTAACGATTTGTTGATTAATTTGCAAGAGGACGCATTGGGTTGTAAGAGGACGCATAATTGGGTGTTAACAGTGCTCCTTTAGAAGATAAGAGGCCGAACGTGTACAACCGGGTCAATTGCTAGATGAATTAGAAAAACGCCGTGAAGGAACGACGAAAAAAAAGAAAAGAAAAAAAAGACGAAAAAAAAGAAAAAATTGAAAAAAGAAGAGAGAGAGAGAGAGAGAAAATAAAAACAGGGGATCATTCAGAGCAAAAGAAAAATATTTAGAATAAAAAAAATAGATATAATTATAATATAAAAAGGTTTTAGAATAAAAACATAAAAATATTAAAAAGGTGAGGTATTTTTTGTATTTTTTTTATTAAAATAGAAAATTATATTATTTTTTAAAATGGAATATTTAGTCTAATTTAAAAAAGATATATAAAATTTGAACCAAGTTTGAACTTATATAAAAATTAGTAAGTGCCACCGATGTAATTGAATTTTTGATAGCTCCGGCTATTTATATGCAGTTATGCATGCTTATGGAGACGGAGAGGCTTGGCCTTGACTTACTGGGTTTCTTTTTGAAACTCAAATAATCTCATTAGATTAAATCCGAAACGATTACATGTGTAAGAAATTTAGCAAAGATGGAAATCCAATCGTGATGACCTGACAAGAAACGAGCATATTGCGCTAGCAAATGTGCAGCCTGATTCTTAGATCATCTTACAAATAAAATGGAAAAAGTACTAAATTGTTTCGTCAACTTAGCACAATCTTCAACCAAAATGTCTGAATGCATGCGTGCATTATTTCGGATGTCCAGCACTACTTCGAGCGTGTCCGACTCAACTACGACATTATTCCACCTCTTTATCCAACTCAGCACATCTCGGATTGCAATAGCTTCCGCTGGCCGAGGTGAAACGACACTAGAATTGCAATAGCTTCTGCTAAACTTACTGGTTACATACAAGGGTTCCTTATTATAACTCATAAAGTTAGAAAAGAACTACCGTTGTTTTTATAAAATTTGAGAAATTACGTTTTAATTTTTTTACTAAATTTTTTTGGTTTAATTATTAAAAGGTGCCCTATTTTTTGATTTTTTTTTAATCTTCAATTTTAATTATTAGCTACTGGTTTAAATTGAAGTGGAAAAAAACTCAAATATATACCTTTTTCGTATTTGAATTTTTTATGATAAAAATACAAATTGAAATAAAATGGAAAAAAACTCATCAACTTTACACATTTTTTTTATTTTAATCACGTTGTTTAAAAATCGTCATATTTATACACCAACTACCAATTTTTTCGAAATTCATACACCGTTCAAAAATCCGACGAAAATTGATAACGTGTCACTATTTGATTCGTTATGGCATGTCACTACTCGGTGGCCAACTCAACAATTTTCACCGGATTTTTGAACAGCATATGGATTTGAGAAAAATTGATAGTTCGTGTATGAAAATGGCGATTTTTAAACGGCGTGATTAAAATGAAAAAAAATGTGAAGTTGCATGGATGTTTTTATTTATGAATAATATTTATATTAGGCCATAAGAAGTGGCAAAAGTCAGTCCAAACCTTTCGCACAAGAAGTGGCACACTCAAGGTGGCACACAGTGGCGGACCCAGGATAGCTGTGTGGTGGGGTCCGTATATCGTGTATCGCGTTAGATAATTAAAAAATTATTAAATTCAACCGACTGTTTATTTAAATATATCAATAGAATTTACTAAATAAAAAATATATACATAGACCAAATTATTAATTATTAGATTAAATTTACATTAATAGTTGAATAAAGAAATTCTTAAAATTTAATAAAAAAATTGTTATTAATAGGAAGGAGAAATTTTTACGCTCATGGAAGAATTTGATGCTAAAATTTAATTAGAAATTTACATATATTTTTTGAATTCTACTTTATTAGTAAATTTAATAAAAATCTATAAATAAAAATATATATACAATTTATTAAATTTTTAAATTGAATTGATTAAAACTTTAATTTATAAGTTTAAATTTTGAAATAAAAAAATGGTATTTTATTGATGTCTATTTTATTGCTATCAAATTTGTAATTTTTAGTTTAGAACAATTAGGTGCTGCCATTTTAGGTTAATTACGATTCATTTTATTTTCTTTATCTTATTTATATTATATATATTTATAGGAAATTTTTTATTTTAGGAAAAGGATGGGGTCCATGGACCCCATCATATAAAGCCTACATCCGCCTCTGGTGGCACACTGACGGAATTTTGTAAATACATTATTATCTTGAATATATTAACTATTTCTTTATAATTTTCCGATCGCCTGGAAGAGACAAAATAGAGGCTACAGGTAAGAGAAAGACAAAAAATTAAAATTCCGAGAAGAGAATTCACATCAAATTTCTATAGAAATCCAATCCTGAGTAAGCAAACTTCCTATTACAAAGTTTAGAAAAGAACACTGCTTTACAATAACAGTTGAAAATCACACTTTTTTTATCTTGCGTCTTTTTCTGAAATGCTCTTTCGTTTTTACATTTTTATATTTTTCATACCACCAGAAACCACAAAATCCTCCAAAAATGAGAATACGGACCTCTTGGAATTAAGTTGAAAAAGATAACAATTAACTCTAAAAACAATTAAAAGAAAACAAATGAGGCGACAATAGTGATGTTATTTGAATTATTCGAAAAATGAAAATGAGTAAATTGGAGTGTTAAAGTAGGCGATGGAATGAGAAATAGAACAGAACCGCACGAGCTCTTTTCTTGGATGCCTAAACTCAGAACTGACACTATAATTTAACCCACTCTTCACTCTAATTAATTACGTACTCTTTTCTTTAATTCTCCTTTTTGCTTTCTGTTTTTGTTTAATCCTTCTTTTTTTGGAGATTATATATAATTCCATGGGATTCTCACCTAAAGCCGCACCACATCATTGTCATTTTTAGTATTTTTTTAAGTTAATAGGCTTGGTGGATTTTAAATCTGCTTATTGGATTATCTTTTTAGCACAATGTTGACTTAAAATGGGTAAAGAGTATGTTGATAAATTTTAAATTTTTCAAACACAATTTATCTACCATTATGACTCATTAGATAGATATATTAGTTTGATCTATTATCTTTTCCGTCTTTACTAAATATTTCCACCACTCGTTTAGAGCATGATGTAATATAATATTACCGTACACAAAATTTATCACACTACAAGAAAACATGCTATTAGTGAAGAAAAAATGGTCGCTAAAAGTACGTACTAATCTATAATTGCGACTAGAAAATTTCCGTCACAAGCTGTTGTAATAGGCTTCGCCGTCAAAGTCACTATGACGAAATACAATTCTTCAATGTAATTTAGCGACCGAATTTCCGTATGCAAATGATCTTAGACTTTTTATTAATATTTCTATTCATTTGACAACATTATATATAGATAATTTAGGTCCGCATATTTCTTTTCTCGCTATACTATATATCCCGCTAATTTTACAGAGAAATAGCGACCCGAAATTATGTTAATATGTTATATTATATAGGTGCAGATAAAGATAGTCTCAAAAAAAAAGGTGCAGATAAACATATTACCCTCAAATAGTTCGAGACTTATTCTATTTTAAGGATTGGATAAACTTAATTATGGTCGTGTTTAGTATGCATATAACCACCGCTTTAAAGGCCTTCAAATATGTTGGTTGCAAACTTGCAAATGAACCAAATTTTTGTAGTGCCATTGATATATACAACACCACACCACATCGGGTACAAAATATGTACGTATAAATATATAATAGATATATAGACTAAATAAACAGCATTTTAAAGTTATGATATAATTGATAATCGAGCTAAATAGCTACGTGTAAATAAATATATTTTTACCTAAAGAAAATAATTATCATGTTAATTATTAAGGAATTATTAAGGAGATCCACTCTAAATAAAAGAAAAAGAACACTAATTACATTTGTGTTGGACATTTTAACTAGGAAGATAAAAATTACAAAAAAATATATTAGTGGTGTCTAAACTATTTTGAATAACATGAACTTTTATTTTCTTAAATTAGTATATTTTTTGAAAGGTATCATTTAAATAAATTTTAAATTTAAACGAGCTCAAAATTAAATTTCAAATTTACGAATATGACTTGTCATTTCGATTTCTTAGTCACTTATTGTTTGCATATATCATCATCATTTTTTTACTGATATGACAGCAAAATTGAATAAATATGAGACTTCTTTGATCTCTTAGCACACCGATGATAAAAAAAAATGACTGAAAAGCTTATTTAATATATTTTTAACAAATTAATAATACTAAATTAACATTAAAAAAAATGAGGTATGAAAATAGTAAATTTTAAAAAATTCAGACTCTATTGATGTAATTTTATATAAAAAAAATGATATCTTAATAGAATGGTCTATGATCCTTGATTGGGATAAAATTATCATCTCCATAGTAACTGGCTTACCAGAGTGCATGGTTAAAGATTGAATTTATGGAAGATAGGAACAAAGTTATTAAGATTAAGATCACTAATAATAATAATAAGTAAATTACAAATCACTTTCGATAATAAAAAAGCTAATTGAAGTGCAAAAGGACTAAAGAAGAATATTTCAATCATCCAAGATCATTTAAAAGTAGCTTTCTATAGTTAATTTCTACTTTCAATTACCCTTTTTCTTTCTCATATTGTTGACTCAATAAATTACAGTAACATAATAATTGCAGCATCAGAAAATAAAGAGATTATTCATTGTTCAAGACAAGAACACTCAAGAAATACAGAAAACCCTAACAAGAAAATACTAAAAACAAAAAACAAGATCAAGTTTCTTGTAATAATATTCAAAACCCTAATTTATTACACACATTAATTAAGCTGTGATATTGTTGAATGCAAAGAAGAAGAAAAGTTCGATATCAGGAGAAGCAAAAAAAGTAATGTTAGAATGATTATTAGAGAAATTTGAGGGTACCCTTCTCTTCATAGGAGCTTGAGGACATGACAAGATCTGTGGTATTTTGAATCTCTTAGCTTTTGGTGTAGAACATGAATTATTTTCTTCTTTGCATCTCCAAGATTGAGTATGATCCATTGATGTTTGTTGAGGTGTTGAGTGTTGATGCCTTGATTTTCTTGAAGGTGCCATTTTTGAGAGGTGTAAAAGGCGTAGCACATGCACTTTTCATGTGGGTATTAATTTAGATATAGAGATCATAAAGAGAGACCTCTTTTTCATTAAAGTTTTCAACAAAGTAGCTAGCTAATTACACTTTAAATCACTGTTTTACAATCCTAACCGGTTATCGAACCGGTGTGGCCAATGGTTCATGATTTAATATAGGCTTAATGGCAAAAATAATCCAAACCTTTACGACTTGTTACAATTTTATACAAACTTTTTAATTTTTGCAATAATATCCAGTTGCATTATTTTGTTGTAATAATAGCCAAATTGTACTTTTTATTTGAATTTTTTTTATTTTTTTTGTCATTTCTTGAAACTTTTACTATACTAGTTTCGCATTACGTGCTATGCACGTGGCTCGTAACGTATCTCCTCAATGAACATATTAGTAAATTTTTATAATTATATCAATTTTTTATTTATAATTAATATTAAATTAGTTAAGAATTTTTGTAAAAGTAAATATAATATATTCGGTTATTAAATTTTTTCCATACTGATTTTTTTTCTTTTGGTTTTATAATAACCATAATTAAATAATTAACTTAATTTTATTAATAATATCTTTAAAATAGTTCAATCAAACTAAAAGATAGGTATTCCTACTAATTTGGAGACAATTTAGTTATTGTTTACATATTAAAAATTAAATTGGAGATAATTTAGCTAACTATTCTAATTAGGATTTTAATTACAATAGTGATTAATTAAATAACTAATTAGTTAATGACTATAAAATCTTTATTTATTAGTAAACTGAAAAGGATTATTCAGTAAATTTTCCTGTCCTCCCCCCCATCCGTGCTTTTTATATATAGTATAGATATAGATTATTATACATCAAAAAATAATGATAGCCTAATATCTTAATTAAAACAACAAGTTTAGCCATCAATTTGGCTATTATTGCAATAAAAAAATGCAATTTGGATATTATTGTAAAAATTAAAAGGTTTAGATAAAATTGCAACAAGTCGTAAAGGTTTGACTTTTTTTTCCAATATTAGGCCTTTAATATATAGGTTCCGTCGGTTTAACCACAAAAATAAAAACAAATGAATTATAATTAAATTTAGGTAAAATGATCAACAATTATAATTATTTTGTAAAATATATTCCGACAAAATAATTTGAAAATTCTGATCCGTTAATTTTACAAGATTGAAAAAATTATAATCAAGCTAAATTTTTTTTTTGAGATTTATATTTTTATAACTTTGTAATTTCATGAATGATTATTTTATACAATTAATCTTTTATTTCAGTTTAGGAAGAGTTATGTGGATTTAAAATGAAGACTGTGTTTTTGAAAATAGATTTATATTGCAGGTTGAATATATTTATCTCAATTCATAAAATCGACGGATCATAATGTCCAAATTATTTTTTTAAATGATCAAATTTTTAGATGTTAATTTCCTTAAATCTATACAAATCGGAGTTCTTACCGTTCAAATGGTTCAATGACTAACAACAAGTATTTTTTTTATTCAAACCGATTGTCACATTTTTAATTTTTAAAAGAAATCGAACCAGACTAAACATCCTTCAATTTGTAATCAAACCAGTTGAACTGGCTAGTCTGGTTTTTAAACTAATGCTTTAAATATGAAAGGTGTTTTTTCATGGAAGAAAGCAATAGAAACATTCCAAGATACTATTAATATAGCATTTGAAATCTTGAAAAGTTTCTGCAATTTAATTAAGTATGAAGCAAATCCAAAATAGTATTACAACAGCAGCATCAACTGCTACCACTATAAGAGCAATTTTATTCAAAAGCTCTACCAAATCTTGATAAGCATTGGTCCCTCTTTGGGGGAAAAATATAAAATTGTGTAAACCTTTTCATAGATCTAATTTCTGTTAGTATAATTTCCAGCTGATAGACACTTAAAGAAAACCCATTTTTATCTAATCTTAAATTTGATAAGATAAAAAAACAAATGAATAATAAAAAAAAAGAATTTTTGTTTTGTTTTATATTATAGTTAATAGATAGTATTATAATTTACTTTTAATATAAAATAAATATAAATAATAGTAAGTATGAATTAATGATAGTAATATGTTTAATTTCTTCTTTTGTAAAATAAGGTAAATTAAAAAAAAAGCTACATTACAAATAACAAAAATGAAAAAGTTAAATTTTAATTAAAAAGCATGTCAAAAATATTTTTTTTATCTTTTTATGAATTAAAGTACACTAAAAATAAATTAATAATACTTATTACTGAGTTTATTTATTTTATATTAAAAATAAATTACAACAAGACGTAGTAATTATAAAAAAATTATTATTTATATATTTTTTATCTTATCAGATTTGAAGAATTAAACATGTTAAAAATATAAATAGAGGTAAAGTGTGTAATATTGAAAAATAAAATGGCTGATCATTGTAATATATTAAACTTCAAGAGGCATATAGTATATATTTTTTAATTAACGATTGTCTAACGGAAAATACAACGAACGAATGTTTTAGTATAATATTACAAAACTGAGGAGTGTCTTAGTATAATTTTTAAATATCAAGGTCTATTTAATGTAATATGTCAAATTTCAGGGGTTTAAAATAGTTATCTCTACAGAAAAAATATTAATAGGCCAATACATATTATAGACCACATTTTTAGAAAATATTAATTTACTTTTATTCGTCTTATTTATCTAAATCAATACTATAGTGTTCGATATCAAAACTCCTCTTGACAATTTTGTATACTACTTGACATTCAAAATTATATAGTATACCTCTAATATTCAGCATTGATTGCTCATGCGCTTTATTAATTATAAATTAATATTAAATCAATATATATTACTAATCACCAAATTTCAAAATATAAAATTGAATACGCGACAATAATCCCTTTTTAACGTGTATATAAAAGAATTAATTTGTTTGAAATTCTCAAAAGGATAATCATTATTTATTTTTATTTTTTTTAGCAATTACGACAAAATCTTTTAATTTTTATAATCATATCCAATCTGGATATTTTTTTGTAATTATGACCAAAACTTTAATTTTTATTTTTTAAAATCCAAGACTTTGGATTTTTTTTATTTAATTATGACCAAATATTCATATTAATTCTTTTTATAAGTTAGACAAAAATTTAAAATTTGGCCATAATTGATAAAAAAATATTAAAATTTGGATTTAACATATGAAATTTAAAATTTTAGTCACAATTGTAAGAAAAGCTTGCAAATTAGACATAATAATAAAAATTAAAGGTTTTGTCGTAATTGATAAAAGATAGAAAAGTTGGATTTAAAAAATGATTTGACTTTTCTAAATGATATTGATTACTTCTTAAATTAGAGATTGATTATTTTTTTATATTTTATAAATGACTCATTCACATGTAATTAATTTTAATATAAAATATTTTGTACTATGACATATCTAATTTTGACGCATAAATCTAGAAAATTCTACAAATATTAGCAAGAGATTAGAAAATAAATTTTATATAAATTATAGGCTAAACTTAATAAATTATTCTTTTGAAGTAATAATAGTATTTACGGGTTAAATAGTTTTCCAGTTATCGAACTATAATCTTTTTACACAATGATTACCAAATAAAAAAAAGTTTTAGAATGATTATTGTACTATAAATTTATAACAAAATGGTTATCGAATTATAAAAAAATTGCAAATTGAACTAGAGAATATCACAAAAATACCACAAAAATGGCTCAACATTTCATACATTGTCACCTAATTCCATTATTTATCATTCCTACCATAAAAACACAAAAGTTTACAACAAACACCATTCCATTAAAAAGGTGACACATGGCAAACATGACATTATCTTAATAAAAAAGAATAAAAACAGCTAGCACATGTGATTGGCGTGTCAGAGCGCGTCATAGCGCGTCATAGCGCGTCAGAGCGTCGGCCAATAGCACGCAAGCATCAACAAATTATAGACACAGTTTTGTAATATCATCTGATACATCTCTGATACATCTCCGATACATCTCCGAGATATCATTGATACATTCTCCAAAAAAATAAAATTGACAGTTTTTTATTTATCTTTTAAAATTTGATTATATATCGTATTTTATTATTCCTGTATATTTATAAATATAAAAAAATCCACAAACTTATTCAAAGTAATATTTACAAAAATTAGAAAGTTAGTTTAATTAACTACAATAAATAATTATGTATCAATGATGTATCAAACAAATATATATAAAAAATATATAGTGTGTTAAATTTAATAAAAATGTATTAATTTAGTAAAAATGTGTCTATCATATATCTATTTAAATACATTTAAAAATATATCTATCGTGTATAAATTATGTATCAGCGATGTATCTATTAAATACATTTAAAAAAATGTGTATATCATGTTTTTATATATATTTTTTACGATTTATTTGAATATATCAGATATGTATTCACGCTATAAATAATACTCCAACGATGGCAGTCCTTGAAAATAGAACTTGACAAATCAGAAATGTATCAGCGATGTATTAAATATGTATCATATATGTATCGACGATACAATAGTCTTTTTAAATATGTATAAATTATGTATCAGATATGTATCACATATGTATCCGATATGTACCAAATATTTATCGAAAATTTTGTATTTCTACTCATTTTTTTCCTTTCTTCCTGATAGGAGTGAAATACTCCTATCTTTAGGATGTCTTTTCGTATGCTTTTATGTGTTTTCACCCCGCTTTTATATGGAATTGATTAGCTTATAGAGGGTGTTTATGTTTCAGGGAATCAAGAGCATTACGAAGAGTTTTGAGGCCGAAATAGTGGAAAATGAGCGGAAGCGGAAGTCGAGCGCGAAAGAAGTTAAAGCCGGAAGCGAAAGAAGTCGACTCCCCCTTTTGAAGAGGTGTCTCGAATCGAGACATCCCACTTAAATGGGTGTCTCGAATCGAGACACAAAGAGTTGAGAAGCAGAATTATCTGCTTAGTGTGTCTCGAATCGAGACACACTCATAAGTTGAGTGTCTCGATTCGAGACAAGAGGAAAGGAAGGATTTCAGCTTTTCTCAGAACATTTCCTAATTGGGCCAAACATTCTAGATGGGTTGTATTTTGTTCCCTATTTTGGGCTGTACTATATAAGGGTACCTTATTTTCCCTTTTTAGGGTTATGCACTAGATTTAGATTTGTAGCCCCCATTTCTTATTACTATTCTCAGATTTTTAGATACAATTGTTCTTAGTATTATTTTCCAGATTCTTGTTCTTAACTTTGGTGATTAATGCAAGATTATTATTATTCAAGCTTCATTATTATAGTTATTGTTGAATGTTTTTCTTCTACTTATTAAAGGTAATCTTTCTACATCTTAATAGTATGTTTAATTCTTGTTTAGTTATTGCTTTAGTTTTGATAATGGCTAGCTAAACTCCTTGTTTGGGGGTTGTTGATGATTGCCATGATTAGTTGAATAGTTGATTAGGGTTGATTTGTGTTGGGAGTTTGTTGTGATTATTGGGGCTTAATGCTTAGATTAACTTGATCTATTAATCTATGTTTAGAGACTAGTTAATTAGGCGAGAGTCAATTAATTAGACGGACTTAGTTGATCACAAACCTAAAATCTAATCACGCTAGGGCGGTTTAGGGATTAGGTGGTTAGAAGTTAGCTTCGCGATTGGATTAGATTGTCATTGTTGAATTCTAATTACGCGAGAGCGATTTAGACGTCAACTTGATAATCTAATCTCAATTAGACCTAATTGCGGACTCGAGAGAGCGGATTAGGCAATCTAGGAAAACTTGACCCGAGCCGATAACACTACTATACCCAATTTTCTAGGATTCGTTAGTGGCATGATTTAACAACCTCTGAGCGCCTTTTCCTATTGTTTTATCCCGTTTATTAATTAATTGCTTTAGTTTTTGATTGCTTAAAGTGTTGATTTCACTAGTTTTAAATTCCGTAGTCATTACTAAAATTCCAATTGATCGTTGCTTTCCGAATTGAATTTCCATTTACATATTCGCTCACTTTAAACCTCTTGTCTTCGTGGGATCGATTCCGTATTTCCGGATTACTACAAGTTAGTATTTTTGCTAACAAGTTTTTGGCGCCGTTGCCGGGGACAAGGTTGCGTTTAATTGATTGAAAGTATTGTGAAATTCGGTCGAGTTAGCGTTATTTTCTGTTTTTGGTTTATTGTTATTAATTATCTTTCGTGGTTTACACTCGGTTTTCTTGTTGTTGTTTGTGTAGGGAATTTGATTTTTGTGTATGCACAATACGCGACGAGCAAATCTACCACTAGAACCGTTCAAGATAACCTCGGTAACTATGAAAGAGGTGTAAGAAGAAGAGCCCGTATACCCGAAGTTATGAATAACGAGGGAAACAATTATGATGAAGAGGGGAGGTTCAATCCTCTAATGGATGGAGGGGAACAACAATATCCACCCGCTCCTCCATTAGGGAATGTGAACCGACCAAGGCAACAAGACCACCCAAGGGATGATCGACCCCAAGCGCACGCACAAGTGCCAAACCAACAAAGACAAACTTTGGGTGAGTTTTTCTTGCCGGATGTGGACAATGCAACTTTTGGATGCTTCGCAATGCCGGTTCAAGCGGCAACTTTCGAGATCAAGCCGAGTACCATTCAACTTTTGGAAAATCGTTGTGCCTTCTTTGGGTTGAGTCATGAGGATCCTAATGAGCATATCGCCAAGTTTTTGGGTGTTCTAAACACATTCAAGCTTCATGGGATAACGGCGGACCAAATTAAGCTTCGGATGTTTCCTTTTTCCTTGAGGGACAAGGCTAGCATTTGGTTGCACTCTCTACCTAATGAGTCCATTCACAATTGGAGGGAGTTGGCTCAAGCCTTCCTTAACAAATATTTCCCTCATGGCAAGACTACAAAGTTGACTAAAGACATACTTGAGTTTGTCCAATTTGAAGGAGAGTCACTTCATGAGGCATGGGAGCGGTTCAAGGATTTACAACGAAGTGTACCCCATCATCGGCTCAATAGAGAGCATGTTATACAAATCTTCTATGATGGGACAAATGTCACTACCCGAGCTACTATCGATGCGGCTTTGGGGGGTTCACTTATGCAAAAGACCTATGAGGAAGCCCTTGAATTGGTGGAGAAATTGGCCGTGGTTAGTAGTACTTGGGGTCCTATGGAAAGAAGAGCGCCACCTACTCAAAAGTCACTCATGACTCTTGATCAAGTAAGGGAGATGGAGTCCATAAAAGCCGCAAATGCTTCGCTTCAAGCTCAAGTGGATGCTCTAAAGAAACAAGTCGCTCCTATGCAAAGAAACGCTCCGGTGGCTTATGTTCAAGTAGGTTGTGAATTTTGTGGTGATTTTGGCCATTCGGGAGGAGAATGCCTAGTTACGGGTCAAGCCTTGAGTGAGCAAGTCAACTACATAGGGGGACAAAGGCAAGCTAATGACCCCTACTCTAACACCTACAACCCCGGATGGAGGAATCATCCAAACTTCGGGTGGAGAAATCAAGAAGGGCAAGGCAATGCTCAAGGGCCTAATCAAGCGGGTCCAAGCTTCCAAGGTGGAAATAGACCTCCCCAACAACAAGGAAATTACCATCACAATCAAGGTCATGGCAATAATGCGGGTGCTAGACCTCAACATCCTCCCGGGTTTCAACCTCAAAGAAACATGGATGAAGGGAATATGCTTGCTAAGTTGATGGATGAGCTTAGAGAGATGAAGCAACTTCAAAAGAATCAAGCCGCCACTAATCAAATGCTTGAGACTCAAATCTCTCAACTTGCTATCAATCTTCAAGGTAGACCACAAGGGGGATTGCCATCTACTACGGAGAACAACCCTAGAGAACATGTTAAGGCGGTAGAGCTCCGAAGCGGGAGAACTCTTGAGAAAGCCAACGGAAAGAGGCAAGTTGTTGAGGAGGATGAGCCTCAAGTGGTAATTGACATAGCAAGTTCAAGTCAAGAGTTGCCAAAGGATTGTGAGGAAGTGGTTGTCGAGGTTGAAGAGCCCTATGTGAGGCCGCCACCACCTCCACCGTTTGTACCACCGGTTCCATTCCCAAGCCGGTTGAGGAAAGCTCAAGGGAACGAAAAATTTCACAAGTTCCTTGAGATTTTCAAGAAATTACAAATCAATCTAAGTTTGGCGGATGCACTTCGGGAGATGCCCCAATATGCAAAATTCTTGAAAGACATAATTATGAACAAGCGTAGTTGGGAGCAAGGTGGGACAATACCGCTCACGGAGCATTGTAGTTCAATAATCCAAAGCAATTTACCGACAAAGCTTAAAGATCCAGGGAGTTTTTCTATACCTTGCACCATAGGAAATATGAATGCTATAAATTGTTTGTGTGATCTTGGGGCAAGTATTAACTTGATGCCATTGTTTCTTTTTAGGCCTTTATTTGGTGATCAACCGGTAAAGCGCACCTCGATGGTATTGCAACTTGCCGATCACTCTCTCAAAAAGCCGTATGGGATAGTGGAAGACGTACTCGTTAAAGTGGATAAATTCATCTTTCCGGTGGATTTTGTGATCTTAGACTATGCGGTGGATAAAGAATGTCCTATGATTCTCGGCCGCCCTTTTATGAACACCGGGCGTGCTCTCATCGATGTTCACGCCGGCAAGCTCACCTTGAGAATTGATGAGGAAAGTGTGGAGTTTGATATGAAGAGAGTGATGCAGAATACCATCGAGGAGGAAGATTGCATGAGACTCGATTTGGTTGATGAACTTGTGAGGGATACTCTTGAAGCGAGTATGGAAGAGTTTAATCAAGACGGAGTGACGAAAAATCAACTTCTGGGTTCCCTACATGAGTGTCTCGATTCGAGACACCCAACTAAAGAGAGTGTCTCGAATCGAGACACTAAGAAAAAGGGAGCAGAAGCTCCCTATGGTTTTGTCTCGAATCGAGACAGTCCCATAAGTAGACTGTCTCGAATCGAGACAAGAGCAAAAGAAGGGGACCCAAATTTTTCTGAAATTTCGAAAGTCACCTTCCATTCCGATAATCCGAGTGATGAGTATTCCGAGGAGGATGAACCTAAGCCGGAGAATTTGAACAAGAGTAGTGGTGTGACTCCACCATCTTCCGAGGTGCCACCACAAGTTGAGTTGAAGCCACTCCCATCTCATCTCCGGTATACCTTTGTTGGGGAGAATGAGACTTTACCAATAATCATCTCGAACAAGCTTTCTAAGGAACAAGAGAGGAGGGTGGTACAAGTGGTGAAGGAGCATGTATTAGCAATAGGGTGGCAAATCTCCGACATTCGTGGAATAAGTCCTCAAATTGTGATGCATAAGATCAATCTCGAAGATGAGTCAAAGAAGTCGGCTCAAAGGCAACGAAGATTGAATCCGAATATGAAGGAGGTAGTGCACAAAGAAATTGTTAAGCTCCTCGACGCCGGAATAATCTACCCTATTTCGGATAGTGAGTGGGTAAGCCCAATTCAATGTGTCCCTAAGAAGGGCGGTATGACAATGGTGGAGAATGAAAAAGGAGAACAAATATCCACAAGGACGGTAACCGGTTGGCGAGTATGCATCGATTATCGGAAGCTCAACGAGGTAACCCGAAAGGATCACTTTCCGCTACCATTTATCGATCAAATGTTAGAAAGGGTAGCGGGACACAAATTTTACTGCTTCCTTGATGGGTACTCCGGTTACAATCAAATATTAATTCTCCCGGAAGATCAAGAGAAGACGACCTTCACATGCCCCTACGGTACCTTTGCATATCGGCGAATGCCCTTCGGACTATGCAACGCACCCGCCACATTTCAAAGATGTATGACCTCAATCTTTAACGACATGATTGAGGATATTATGGAGGTGTTCATGGACGATTTCTCCGTGTTTGGCGATTCATTCGATGGTTGTTTAGCGAACTTAAGGCGGGTTTTAGCAAGATGTGTTGAGACAAACTTGGTGCTAAATTGGGAAAAGTGCCACTTTATGGTGGATGAAGGCATTGTACTCGGGCATAGGATATCGGAAGCGGGAATTGAAGTGGATAGGGCAAAGACAGAGGTTATTGAAAAATTAGTCGCTCCGACTACGGTCAAAGGAGTTCGGGCATTTTTAGGCCATGCGGGCTTCTACCGGAGATTCATTAAGGACTTTTCATCTATTGCACGGCCCTTGACGAGATTGCTAGTTAAAGATGCGCCGTTTGAATTCACAGAGGAATGTCAAGGTGCTTTTGAGAGGCTTAAGGAAGCACTTGTGACCGCGCCAATTATATCGTCTCCGGATTGGAGCTTGCCCTTTGAGCTCATGTGTGATGCGAGTGACCAAGCTTTAGGGTGTGTTTTGGGTCAAAGGAAGGATAAGAAGGTCCACGTGATTTACTACGCGAGCCGGACCATGGCGGGAGCTCAGCTCAATTATACCACAACCGAAAAAGAGATGTTGGCGGTGGTATTTGCGTTAGACAAGTTTCGGCAATATTTGCTCGGATCAAAGGCCATCATTTATACCGATCATGCCGCCTTGAGATATCTTTTTGCTAAGCAAGATGCAAAACCAAGGCTTATTCGATGGATTCTTTTAATGCAAGAGTTTGATGTAGAAATCCGAGACAAAAGAGGAACGGAGAATGTTGTGGCGGATCACCTATCACGGTTAGAAACTCCGGAACCTATTCCAATTGGTGTTGATATTAATGAACGGTTCCCGGATGAAATGTTGATGGTAATCTCGGAAGTGGAGACACCTTGGTATGCGGATATAGCTAATTACTTGTCTTCCAATGTCATGCCATCGGATCTATCGCACCATCAAAAGAAGAAATTTCTGAGTGATGTGAAACGTTTTTTGTGGGATGAGCCGTATCTTTTCAAGATATGTGGTGATGGGATGATCCGGAGGTGTGTATCTTTGAAGGAAGTGATGCCAATTTTGAGCCATTGTCATGAGGCGGATTACGCCGGGCATTATGGGGCGTCAAGGACCGCGGCTAGAGTGCTGGAAAGTGGGTTCTTTTGGCCTACCCTATTTCGCGATGCCAAGGAGTTTGTGGGGCATTGTGATCGTTGTCAACGAGTAGGGAACATTTCCAAACGAGATGAGATGCCATTGACCTCAATCCAAGAGGTGGAGATCTTTGATGTGTGGGGCATAGATTTCATGGGGCCATTTCCGATGTCTCATGGAAATCTTTTTATCTTGGTTTGTGTGGATTATGTATCGAAATGGGTAGAAGCGGAGGCTTTACCTACAAACGATGCCAAGGTAGTGGTGAAGTTTCTCAAGCGTCTGATTAACCGATTTGGGACTCCAAGGGTTATCATTAGTGATGGGGGGTCGCATTTTTGCAACCGGCAATTTGAGGTTTTGATGAAAAAGTACAATGTGTACCACCGAGTTGCTACCCCCTATCACCCCCAAACGAGTGGCCAAGTGGAGGTTTCGAATCGTGAATTGAAGAGAATTTTAGAAAAGACAGTAAATGGGACAAGAAAGGATTGGTCCCTCAAGTTGGATGACGCCTTATGGGCCTACCGCACGGCATTTAAGACACCTCTCGGTATGTCGCCTTATCGAATTGTGTATGGAAAAGGGTGTCACTTGCCGGTTGAATTAGAACACAAAGCCTATTGGGCAATTAAAAAGTTGAACTATGACTTCAAGGCGGCCGGTGAGAAGCGGTTGTTGCAACTTAATGAGTTAGATGAATTCCGACTTGATGCTTATGAGAATGCCAAACTTTATAAAGAAAGAACAAAGAAATGGCATGATGCTCACATCTCACCCAAGTCATTTGAAGTTGGAGCTTTTGTGTTGCTTTATAATTCAAGGTTGCGGTTGTTTCCGGGAAAATTAAAGTCTCGGTGGAGTGGTCCGTATAAGATCCGGCACGTGGCGGTTCATGGAGCAATCGAATTAGAAAACCAAAAGGGAGAGACGTTCAAGGTCAACGGAAACCGTTGCAAGCCCTACTTGGGACCTTTGACGGGTCAAATAGATGACAAGGTCTATCTTGCTCCCCCTTCAACTTAAGTGCCACGGATTGACGGTCGAGCTTTCGACCTTAAACAAGCGCACTTGGGAGGCAATCCCAAGAGGTTTGAATTTTAATGCTTTTAGTTGTTTTCATTTTGCAATTGCCTTAAGTTTTAATTCTTTGTGTTGTTTATGATTTGGCGTATTTCATATGTTTGTTATGTTCGAGATAATGCGTGGTATGTTCGGTTTTTGGATGTGTAGGAGTTCGGTGGAGCGATTCTTGAAAAAAAAAAAAAAAAAAATCAAGGTTCCCTAAGAAAGGAAAAACAGAATAAACTGTTTTCCCTTGTCTCGAATCGAGACAAGCTTCTTAGGAAGTTGTCTCGATTCGAGACAAAAGAAGCAGATTATTCTGCTTCTCTTTTCTTGGTGTCTCGAATCGAGACACCTATTTAACAAGGGTGTCTCGATTCGAGACATTTGACTAAAAGGGGGAACTTTGAAATTTTCTCATTGGCTCTTATTTGCTTCACATGGATTGATGATGTGGCACGATCCTAACCCTTCAAGATTCAAATTTTTGACATGGATCACCAACTTCCAACACATCTTGACCCTTCAATCCATAGTTATGAATTTAGCCATAAAAAGGACTCCATCACTTCATCTTCTCCACCATTCCATACCTAAATTAGAAAACCTCCATATCCAAAAGCTTCTTTCTCTTTCATCAAGCCAAACCTTCAAGAAGCCCTAGCCATCATTCAATCTACCCAAATTCGATTCCAAACACATTTCCGAACACCCTTTACGCCACTCTAGCCATGTCACGAGTTACACGATCAAAGAAGACCGTCGCGCAAACTTCGAACCCACCACCACCGGAGGTTGAACCAACGCTAGGAACCTTCCGTTCCAATCGTAAGAAAAGTGCTTCCGGGTCCAACGTTTTCGGAGTTAACACTCCGGGGGCTCTTCGACACCGTTTTGATACGCCTTTTGATATCCGTACCGAGGCGGAAGGGAATAGGTTCAAGAGCCTTAAGAAGAAAGGTATTTCCGTTCCATACAAGATTTGTTGGGAGAGCATGACGAAGTTGAAAATCCATGGGATTGTAAGCCCTATTTCGATTGGTTGGATTTTACAAAAATGGAGGCTTCTCCACATGAGTATTGTGAGGAACTTACTTATGAGTTCTTCACCACACTCAAACCATCACCAACAAGCGAGACAACTCTCACTTTCCGGCTAGAAGGGAAAGAGCGGGAATACACGTTGGCCAATTTGATTGAAGATTTTTCGTTGTGGGATATGGGATTGAAGTTTATGCCGGAAGAATTTGATGACAATTTGGTTTGGAATGGGGCATCGGGTAAAGCGGTTTTTGATAGCCACAATGCGAAGCTCAATGAGGTGAGGGATATCGCTGCCATAATCTTGCTCAAATGGTATGCTCACTCTTATGTCGGGCGCCATGAGTCCAACAAGGTAACACGATCGGATTTGCTAATTCTCCGGGTACTCAAGGATGAAACCAACCCGGATGTGCAAGTTAATGTGGGCTATCGATTCATGAAGATTTTGTTAGAAGCTCCGGAGAAAAATAAGAAACTCGGCCATGGTTGGTTTGTGATGCACTTAGCAAGAAAAGACCCCGAGTTTGATGAAAGCAAATACAAGTTGTTACCTCCAAAGATGATCGATGTGGATCATCTCTCGCATGGGGGTTATGCAAGGAAACAACGGGTTGTTGGAAAATACGTACAAGAACATTGGGAAGACACCCATCCCGGCCAACCTTACCCTAGAGCGGGTTGGAGTGAGCCAAGAGAAGAGCCCATACCGAGGCGGCCAAAGGAGCAACCTAAAAGAAAAGATAAGCATATGGCCGGCACTAGTGCCGAAGGTGGGGAACAATTTGCTAGTGTTCCGGAGGGGGTCCAATGGGAGCAACCGCCCCCATACGATTTCCAAGCGGATCAACGTGCTTTTATGGCGGAACAAAGAAGGATGTGGAAGAAGATGGAGTATAGGCAAGAAAGGATGCAACATCGCATGAGGAGGCATGAACAAAAGATGCAAGAATTTTACAATGCCCAAGGCGGTCCGCGTTTCCCGTCTCCTACACCTTCGCCAGAGCCACCCGAGTTCGATTGAACTCGAAGATTTGCTTTCTTCAACTCTAACTCATGCAATTTTCCGTTTTATTTCATTGCCATGGGGACATAGCATAGAAATAGTGTGAGGAGGGGTTGTTGAAAATATGAATGCGTTAGAGTCTCGGTTTTTATTGTTTTGTTTTTAATGTTTGCGTGTAGGAGTCTAGTTTGTTTGTTTTATGTTGTTTATTTTGAGTCACCTCGCACTAAATCGTTGGCTTGTGTATGTTGAAGCATGATTAGTGACCTTGGTGTATTTGTGAAATGAAAGTTTGATTCCCGATCAATGAAGTTAGTGAGTGCATTTTTCTAGTGTGAATCAATCAATTGTGATGTGTTTAAATAAGATGCAAGTTGTATGACATGGTTTAATGAAATTCGAGTTAATTACATGATTAATTGGTGTTGTGTTTTGATAAGTTTGAAGTGCTTAATACGGATGCATGATGTGTGCTTGTAATGTGATAAGTTGTGCCATTGTTGAAAATTTGAGGATGTTGGCATGTTTTCATAGGAATTGAGCTTTTTGCATGACACCCTTTTATTGAGTGATTTTTGAGCCTAATTGTTGTTGTGAGTGTCAATTGCATGCTAGATTCCTAGAACTTGCTTGGTGTCCGTTCAAAACTATAGAGGTTGAGTGTCAATGACTAGATGAGTATGGCATTAGGAATACCCCAAATTTTTGAACAAAATCACTTAAAAGCCTACCCTCTACCTTTAGAATCACCATTTTGAGCCTAAGCCTTTCCTTGTCAAACACAAATCACACAACTCCTTTCAACAACTTACCTCTTAAAACACCCAATTTGATTTGAATGACTTAATGATGAGAAAAATGCGACACTAGCTTGATGACTAGAAAGAAATGTGAAAGTGTTTAAAGAATAGAAATTTGCCTCGAGAAAAAGAAAATCAAAAGAAAGAAAGAATAAAAACAATTTCAAGAAAAAAAAAATAATAATAATAAAAAAAAAAAAAAAAAAGAGGAAAATGAAGAAAAGAAAAGAAAGAAAGGATAAACAAAGGCAATAAATAAAAATAATTCAAAAGTTCACAAGTGTTGAAAATCCGAGCTAGGTCGAAAGTATATTAGAAAAGAGTCGTTCAAATCAAGTTTTAGCCAAGTATCCAAATCTACCTACCCCTAACCCATAACCAAGTTACAACCCTCACAAGTCCATATGATAGTTGTTGATTACCGAACCAAATAGTGGAGTTCGGGACTAAAGGCAAGCCTATGGTGAATAAGCACGATGTGAGTTTAATTGTTTACCCTAAACACTTGTGTGTTGGAGTGATATCTTGTGAGTTTCATTGTGCTTTGCTTGGTTCCTATGAGAATAATGCCATGATTTACCATTTCATTTTGGCCAATGTGTGCATGTCCCGTAGATGATTGTAACTCCGAATTTGCTTAACACAAATGCCTTACCAATAGTATTCTCAATGTTATTGGACTATGTCATTATAATTGCATTCATCGTTGGTTGCATCGCTTACAATTGATAACACTAGAAATTTGTCTTGTGCCTTCATTGGTTGGGAGTTCGTGTGTAGTCATGTGTTTACAATCTCCAAGGTTGTTAATTGTTGTGGTTGATAGTGAGATTCATTTCTTGCTTGGGGACAAGCAAGGTTTTAGTGTGAGGAGGTTTGATAGGAGTGAAATCATCCTATCTTTAGGATGTCTTTTCGTATGCTTTTATGTGTTTTCACCCCGCTTTTATATGGAATTGATTAGCTTATAGAGGGTGTTTATGTTTCAGGGAATCAAGAGCATTACGAAGAGTTTTGAGGCCGAAATAGTGGAAAATGAGCGGAAGCGGAAGTCGAGCGCGAAAGAAGTTAAAGCCGGAAGCGAAAGAAGTCGACTCCCCCTTCTGAAGAGGTGTCTCGAATCGAGACATCCCACTTAAATGGGTGTCTCGAATCGAGACACAAAGAGTTGAGAAGCAGAATTATCTGCTTAGTGTGTCTCGAATCGAGACACACTCATAAGTTGAGTGTCTCGATTCGAGACAAGAGGAAAGGAAGGATTTCAGCTTTTCTCAGAACATTTCCTAATTGGGCCAAACATTCTAGATGGGTTGTATTTTGTTCCCTATTTTGGGCTGTACTATATAAGGGTACCTTATTTTCCCTTTTTAGGGTTATGCACTAGATTTAGATTTGTAGCCCCCATTTCTTATTACTATTCTCAGATTTTTAGATACAATTGTTCTTAGTATTATTTTCCAGATTCTTGTTCTTAACTTTGGTGATTAATGCAAGATTATTATTATTCAAGCTTCATTATTATAGTTATTGTTGAATGTTTTTCTTCTACTTATTAAAGGTAATCTTTCTACATCTTAATAGTATGTTTAATTCTTGTTTAGTTATTGCTTTAGTTTTGATAATGGCTAGCTAAACTCCTTGTTTGGGGGTTGTTGATGATTGCCATGATTAGTTGAATAGTTGATTAGGGTTGATTTGTGTTGGGAGTTTGTTGTGATTATTGGGGCTTAATGCTTAGATTAACTTGATCTATTAATCTATGTTTAGAGACTAGTTAATTAGGCGAGAGTCAATTAATTAGACGGACTTAGTTGATCACAAACCTAAAATCTAATCACGCTAGGGCGGTTTAGGGATTAGGTGGTTAGAAGTTAGCTTCGCGATTGGATTAGATTGTCATTGTTGAATTCTAATTACGCGAGAGCGATTTAGACGTCAACTTGATAATCTAATCTCAATTAGACCTAATTGCGGACTCGAGAGAGCGGATTAGGCAATCTAGGAAAACTTGACCCGAGCCGATAACACTACTATACCCAATTTTCTAGGATTCGTTAGTGGCATGATTTAACAACCTCTGAGCGCCTTTTCCTATTGTTTTATCCCGTTTATTAATTAATTGCTTTAGTTTTTGATTGCTTAAAGTGTTGATTTCACTAGTTTTAAATTCCGTAGTCATTACTAAAATTCCAATTGATCGTTGCTTTCCGAATTGAATTTCCATTTACATATTCGCTCACTTTAAACCTCTTGTCTTCGTGGGATCGATTCCGTATTTCCGGATTACTACAAGTTAGTATTTTTGCTAACACTTCCACCTTAGGCTTCCGGTCAAACTATGAAATCAAACCGATCGAATATAAACAAAACAATAAATATAATAATACTAATTAAAATGAAATAATTATTTCATTTTAATTAGTATTATTACATATATGTTTATAAGCTTTTTAAAATATAAAAACGAACCAATCGAATTATGTATCATGTTTAATATTTTTTTATAAATATCACGTATTATTATATATCGAAAATGTATCACGTATGCATCCGAGATGCATTAAATATATATCGGAAATGTATCAAATATTTATCAAATATTTTGTACTTATACTCTTTTTTTCCTTTCTTCCACCTTGGGCTTCCAGTCAAATCATGAAAACAAACCGATCAAATATATATAAAAAACAATAAATATAATAATACTAATTATAAGCTTTCTTATATATAAAAACGAATCAATCGAATTAGTCAGTTAATTCAATTAATGTATCAAATATGTATCTATCATGTATAAATTGTGTATTAGAGATGTATTAATAATATATTCAAATTGCAATTAAATATAGTCGATTAGAAATCAATAAGCACTAGAAAAATTCATTTTAAATAGTATTATTACATATATATTTATAAGTTTTTCTCAATATAAAAACGAACCAATCGAATTAGTCAGTTCATTCGATCAATGTATCAAATATGTATCTATCATGTATAAATTGTGTATCGGAGATGTATTAAAAATATATTCGAATTACAATTAAATATAGTCGATTAGAATTCAATAAAATATGTATCAGAGATGTATCAGAGATGTATACATTTTTTAAAATATAATAACAAACCAATTGAATTACTCGGTAGATTTAATTAAATCGATAAAAAAATAAAAAAAATGTCTGAACGATCTAAATTATTGTCACGACCCAAATTATTGAGTCGAGACCGGCGCTAGGGAATGGGAGTGGTAGCTCCAAAACCCGTAGCAAGCCTAAAACCGTTATTAATTTTTCGCATTTAAAAACATATTATCATATATATAGAATATTTTCAGAAAACTCTTTTAGATAACATACTTATAGATATCAAAGTATTATATTAGAGTTTACATTCAAAATAAACTATTTGAAATTAAATCGCTATCCTTATACTGACACCTACTGACTACTGCAGCTCTAGGAACTCATATTTGTGCAAGTCCAATGACTTTTGGCACAATGGAGATGGCTTGTCTGATCCGACTTCTAATACCTGCAAACATCAGAGTGAGGGGTCAGTATTTGGGAAAATACTGAGTGAGTATGCAACTTATTATCGGTATTATCAAAATACACATCGCATACTCAAACATATATATATTTATCTCGATATAATATGAAAATAACATAATATTCATAAATAGCAGATCCGACCGAAACCCTAATCTTAAACTCTGAACTTATCTCATTCCGAATATTCGAATCAAACTGATCCAAGTGGTCCGACCCGGGAGTGTTCACACTCAACCACGTCAGCCGCGACCAATCTCTTAATCTCAAAGTGTGAGTCCAACTCACTGGTGGGTCCAACCCACTAGATACGGGGCTCAGGTTACACCGTAACCGAGTTCTCACTCGTATCACATTCATATCGTATGCGCATTTCGTAATCTCATAGACAATCTAGACACGCTAGACTGACTCAAATACTGGTGATCACACAGCCTATTGACACCCAATAGGTAGTTGGTTTCTTCGGATCGCATACTAGATACTCATATTCAAACAATGAATATAATGGCATTCATATAGTCTAATTCATCAAACATAATATCTCATACGAACAAATCATGTAAACGCGATGTATTAATGATAATATTCATAATATATGAAAATAACTTTTGTAATAATAATACGCGAAAGTAAATTGCCACTCACTGTGACCGCTATTCCTTATATCCGAACGTAAGCTCCAGGAGACTGGTCCGTCAATCCTCATCGAGCTTCTTGGTTCGTCATACTCGTAGCTCGATAGCCTGTCATATCTATCATAGGATTCTATTGTTAAAATATATACTTAGAGAATCCTATTCTTAAAAACTGCACTAGATACCTATCACGATAAAAGAACGAAACATAATTGTCGTTCTCTAAACGTATCTTTCTTTGAAGATCTCTATTCATTTCTTGATTACTCATCATGCTAATGTTCATTGCTATAATGTCTTATTAATATTCATTTTAAGACATTTATCAGAGTTCTACACCCGTATCACGCCATCGGAAGCCAGTTTTCGCTCCCGGAAGTCCCAGGGAGGTCTCAGTCGAAGTAGGGCACGTCGTGCCAGCTTGGCACATCGTGCCCTTCATTTTTCATGAAGGGCACGACGTGCCCTTCACTGGTGCACGTCGTGCACCCCTTGTGGTGCACGTCGTGCACCCTTGTGGTGCACGTCGTGCACTTCTGGTAGTGCACGTCGTGCCCACTTCGGGTACGATGTTTCCGACATGCTCTAGACCATTTTTGAGGCCCCAAATCATCCAAAACTCATACCAAGTCGCATCTAACTCATATAAACACTTAACTTATCATTTTACACCTCAAACGTATCAAGAGTAACTCGATTTATATCCGAACGATTCAAACGTAACTTTTTAAATGAAACAGCCACTAACTCAGCAAATTTCACCATCAAAACGAAACTCTTACCTTGATTTGAGGCTGTAAAATGATAGAGGATCCTTTCCTCGTTCCGTGGCCGCGAGAATCGCTCAATTCCGAGTCCGAACGAAGGAGTTATGCCAATCGCAAGTCCGCTCGCGTCGCGAGGTTATGTCGCACGTCGTGAGACCTTGTCGCACGTCGTGCGACACCATAGAACAGCCCCAAATATCATCTCGACATGCTCCCGACATCCCTAACTCATTCCGACATGTTTCTACATCAATATAACACAATATTCAACTCAATAATCATCAAAAACGTCAAAAATAACGTGACTACGGTTGATACGATTCGATCTCGACATGGCAGCCCTATATTCTTCAATTTCAGCAACTAAAACGTCAAGCTTACCTCGATTTGAAGCTCAAAGGTGATAGAGAATCGAATTCTGAACGAATCGATATAAAGAACTCGCGATTTGGACGAGAAACGGCGAAACGGCGGCGAAACGACGGTGATCGTCATTTTCTCTCTTCTCTGGATCATTTCTTCTGATCCTTTTCTCATTTCCTTATGCTTAAGGAAACATATAAATGAGTTGGAAAATTTGCCGTTTTAATCCTTCATTTCTTTAATCTAAACCATTTCTCTTTTAAACTTTCTAATTTAACCAAACGGTTAAATTATCCTTTTAACTCGAGTCGATACGTATTATTTATATTCATATAAATAATACTAACTTAAAAATTATTATTTTCCGTCAATAATCTTTCAATTGCTATTCTCGAGGCTTAATTGGCTAATTTACAATTAGGTCCTTGAACTTTACAAAATTGCAATTTAGCCCAAAACGCATCCGCGTCCAGATTTTAAAAGGTCTCTGATTGACTCGAGACTTTTACCACATATACTATAAAACATTTCGCGGACCTTGGCGAAATAATTTCCATTTTAAGTCGTAGTGGCTAAATTACCACTTTAGTCCCTGTACCTTATTTCGAGCTTTTCTTGACATTTTTCCTTCTAATTCCAATTCTAACTTTAGAATTGAAATAAAATATTAAGTTTCTCGAAAATTATTTCCAATATCGCCACCCTGGCGAAACAGGACTGGACACGTAGTCCAATTAAATGCTTCAATGTTTTGGGGTATTACATTCTTCCCCCCTTATAAAAATTCGTCCTCGAATTTTCATATTCTTTTCTTACCTTAATCTCTTTTACATCTAGAATTTAGTAGGGATACCGTGTTCATCTTACAACACTAGTAAGCATATGAAATCGTTATTTCAATTTCTGTACTTCCTACCCTTTGATGTCAGTTAACACTGTCAACCTTACTTTTGATTTCATCTCTTTGAATTTCTAGTTCCTTACTGCTATCCAATGGCAGTTCGTCTTAATGACGTTTTATTACTAAAGACGATAATCTTTGTCATTCAACATCTCCCTTTTATGACGACATTAGTCGTATTCATATGTATCTACGATTCGCCGTTCTTAATTCTTTACTCTTGTAGTTTCTTCCATATGGCCGTCATTACGGCCTGATTCTTATTTATCATTATGTTGGGATCTTTATCCCATTATCCACCATTCTCTTTTTGTCTCGTTACTTCACTTCTCATATGAAGATTCTTTCGCTATCGTCGTTAATCATGGTTATCCATGAGGTGAATCCTTAGGATATATCCTTATGAGGTCTTCACTTTTCTTGTAAAGCTTACTGAACCTTCTTCTTGCATCTTGATATCTCATATACCTCTTTATTCGTTTGCATATCCATTGATTTTTTTTTTTTTTTCTTAAGCATGACGTACTATTCTTTGAAATTCCTCGTCTCTTCTTACCTCACATCGATCTGTTTCATCAATCTGGTTTTCAGCCAGATAGGATTGTCATATTGGTCGCTGAATTCTTATTTTAATAAGACAGCGTGTGACCAATGTTCTGGTAAGCTTTCTTTGCTTATAATTCTTAAATGAGGATCTTAATCCTTTTCCAATCATATACTTGCATTAGAATGTCCTCTGATGACATCGTTACTTATTCCATGCTTGATCTTTTTATTCATCATAATCTAACTTTTTCTTATCTATTCCTTCCTTCCAATTCTCAATCTTAATCGGCTCTTAGCTTTCAAATCATTTCTCTTTACTATCACGTAGTACTAAACTTACTTCTCATTACTATTTATAATCTTTCCATTTCACTTGTTATTCCTACTTCTATCCATATCGTAGGTACACTTCTTCGTTACTTTCTTTGACTTCTTGTCCTTAGTTAACCAATAGGATTAATAGTCTAAATGCTATTATCCTATGGTACTCTTATTGCGTTCCTAATTCCCGCTTTTATCATATTTCTTGATTATCTTCTATTGCATTCTTTGCTTTCCTCTTCTACGCACCTTATACATCGTATACTATTTGTTTTTAATATCCACAACATCAATCATTAATAGAGAGTTGTGGCCTTTTTCGTCTGAATTTCTCGATGTAGTGCGTTCTCAATCGTATATATATTATCATGGCCGTCTGTAAAGCCGATCATATGCAGGTATCACCTCTATCGCATCTCGTATTCCTGATTTTTCTTGTTTCGGCACTCTGAACGTCGATTACTAATTTAAATAATGGGTCGCAATTCTTTTGCCTGAATTATCGACGTAGTGCATTCTCCATTACTTACATATCGCCCTATTGTACCCTTACTGACATCTTAACTGTCAGTGGATCCATTCATATGACTCTATCATCTTTATCCCTTTTAGTTTCTATGCGTTGACGACTACATAGAATTTAATCCATATGATCCTCTCGTCATCTTTCCACGTGACTTTCTCTTTTTCATTTCTCAATAACTCTTATCAAGTTCCTTGCGACATACGCAGGTTATCCGTACTTTCCTTAACTCTATTTACTTTAACTAACTTCTTATTATCCATAATCTACTTTTGCGTCTTTATACTTTATCATATACGTCATGTACCTTTAGCAATCCCTCGACCGTACGCAGGAAGTCAGTGGAATACAATCCCACTGGTAGCATTCCTTGTGAAAAGGAGCGCATTTGCCTCCTAACCTGGTTCAGAGCTATTCGTGCCTGACCGTTGGTTATCTCTGCATCATTCCTCAGATTGCGGTATTTTTGTACACTGGACCAGAAATGCTCGTTCTGGTACTCCTCGACATCGGAATCGTCTAATAACTTTTCTTTTCCGAAGTCCTCTTCCTGAGGATCTCCTTTTTGGGAATTTCTCAAACTAGTTTGATCGTGTCTAACACATCTTACTCCTTTAAGGATCTTAATCAATCCTCTATATCGATCATATTATACACTTTATTCTTTATTTGATCTCATTGAAGTTCAAAGTTTAACACCTTATAAGCATTCATTACCTTTACACCTTCCACGCTTTACTGATCCGTTTCGTAATCAAAATCTTGAGATGGAAGTTTTAACTCTCAGTCCACCTATTGCAGTTCTTGTTGTTTATCTCCTGATCTTTCTTATCATATACTTCAATTATTCATTTTCCTCATATCTTAATCGACAATACTATGTGTCCTTCCTCCACTCGATATGTACGAGCATCTTACCTTACTTTTCCTAGAGAATCTAGCATATCGCTTGATCCGTCAAACTCTTTCAGTCTTAGCTTATGTATACCATTATCAAACATCAAATTTCTATAGGTGTTCCTTTCTTCACGGTGATATTATCTTTATATCCATCGTCCATACATTGGCACACAATTCCTTATATCAGTTGCTTTTACGGCTAACTGATTTATAATGATGTTGGATTACTGCGGCACTCCCGATGCCTGTATGTTCCCACTTTACTTTACTAAGTTCCCATTGTCCTTTATCTCGTCTCTGGCCTTTGCTGGCCAATTGGACTGGGTTACATTCCCTTCTGTCACCTCGATCTTTTTCTCGTGCCTCGCATACTTGCTATGCGACAGCGCGCGTTCGCGCAGTTCTTTGTTCATAATATAGCAATTATATAAAGGAATACTGATAAATTCCTTAAAATACAATGCTTACTAATCATCACAACTATTCGCTGCCCACATACGTTGGACTTTAGGAACGTCTCCTTCCTTTTGATCTTCTACGATTACGTCTCTTATTGCTAGTCTTCTGAGGGTTCTGACTCATCGTAGACTTAGCAAATTATCAAAACATATACTCGCGTTGTATATGTTACACACATATTACTAGCGTAGCTATAAGCATCTATGTTGACCGGATTCAAGAAAATCAGTGTCCCCTAGATTTTCTTGGTTACGCATCGTAACTTAAGTCTTGTGAGCATTCCTCTCACATGGACTTAATCAAACATCAAAAGTATTAAAACATAACATACATGTCATACGTTGTTAATCGGATATGTTTTACTATCCGAACACATATCTACTATCCTAGGCGCATACTAGTCTGTCTAATCAAGGCTAAGTTCATTAGTTAGAGGCAAAAATCCTATGCTCTCACAACTATACGTATTCATTCATCTCATAGCCTAGATCACAGCTTGCTCGCGAGCACTTCACTTCCCTCACAGAGTTCTGGTCCAGGTATACTCACATTAAAAACAAAACTCTTTGAAAACTCTTTCAAATAAAACGACTCATTTAGAAATTTCATTTAAATCATAGCAAAATTGTGCACTAGGGTGATGACGTCTCTCATCCCCAAAGAGTTGCCACATCTCACCTCTTCGTCTGAACATAATGCATATGATGCATGTCCTATTAATGCATGTATTGATGTATGTAGTGATGCATTTCTATCAATGTCGTGGCAATCATGTATTTCTATATCGGGTCTAGGCACAATTATGCTTTCAGAATCGTTAAACAAATAACTCTTAAAAGTTATAAACTTAGAGTTTTGTAAGTTCTCTAGACCTTTAAACTCTGCTTCTGGAAAGTTCCTCAACTTCTACAACTTTGCATTCCTTCTTCGCACTCTTTCTAAACTTTCGATCGATCGAATCCTATAACATTTCTCACTTTATATGATGTTAAACACACATACATACATATCATCAACTTGCAATTATCTTAATATATTCTATTCATAGGAGGCAATACATCTCCTAGAAGCTTCATCTCAAATGCATATCATATATGCATGTCTCATCAAAACAATATATACGTATATATCTCGTATATACGTGTCACAAGAAACAAGTAAACATTTCACAAATCAACTTATCATACTTATCTCAAATCAAATCACACTAACGACTTGGATCAGACAGACTCAACTCTATAGCTGCAGTAGTTCCTAGGTCATTTAACCGACAAAACACATATCAGCAGAGGTAACTGGACCACCTGGCTCTGATACCACAATTGTCACGACCCAAATTATTGAGTCGAGACCGGCGCTAGGGAATGGGAGTGGTAGCTCCAAAACCCGTAGCAAGCCTAAAACCGTTATTAATTTTTCGCATTTAAAAACATATTATCATATATATAGAATATTTTCAGAAAACTCTTTTAGATAACATACTTATAGATATCAAAGTATTATATTAGAGTTTACATTCAAAATAAACTATTTGAAATTAAATCGCTATCCTTATACTGACACCTACTGACTACTGCAGCTCTAGGAACTCATATTTGTGCAAGTCCAATGACTTTTGGCACAATGGAGATGGCTTGTCTGATCCGACTTCTAATACCTGCAAACATCAGAGTGAGGGGTCAGTATTTGGGAAAATACTGAGTGAGTATGCAACTTATTATCGGTATTATCAAAATACACATCGCATACTCAAACATATATATATTTATCTCGATATAATATGAAAATAACATAATATTCATAAATAGCAGATCCGACCGAAACCCTAATCTTAAACTCTGAACTTATCTCATTCCGAATATTCGAATCAAACTGATCCAAGTGGTCCGACCCGGGAGTGTTCACACTCAACCACGTCAGCCGCGACCAATCTCTTAATCTCAAAGTGTGAGTCCAACTCACTGGTGGGTCCAACCCACTAGATACGGGGCTCAGGTTACACCGTAACCGAGTTCTCACTCGTATCACATTCATATCGTATGCGCATTTCGTAATCTCATAGACAATCTAGACACGCTAGACTGACTCAAATACTGGTGATCACACAGCCTATTGACACCCAATAGGTAGTTGGTTTCTTCGGATCGCATACTAGATACTCATATTCAAACAATGAATATAATGGCATTCATATAGTCTAATTCATCAAACATAATATCTCATACGAACAAATCATGTAAACGCGATGTATTAATGATAATATTCATAATATATGAAAATAACTTTTGTAATAATAATACGCGAAAGTAAATTGCCACTCACTGTGACCGCTATTCCTTATATCCGAACGTAAGCTCCAGGAGACTGGTCCGTCAATCCTCATCGAGCTTCTTGGTTCGTCATACTCGTAGCTCGATAGCCTGTCATATCTATCATAGGATTCTATTGTTAAAATATATACTTAGAGAATCCTATTCTTAAAAACTGCACTAGATACCTATCACGATAAAAGAACGAAACATAATTGTCGTTCTCTAAACGTATCTTTCTTTGAAGATCTCTATTCATTTCTTGATTACTCATCATGCTAATGTTCATTGCTATAATGTCTTATTAATATTCATTTTAAGACATTTGTCAGAGTTCTACACCCGTATCACGCCATCGGAAGCCAGTTTTCGCTCCCGGAAGTCCCAGGGAGGTCTCAGTCGAAGTAGGGCACGTCGTGCCAGCTTGGCACATCGTGCCCTTCATTTTTCATGAAGGGCACGACGTGCCCTTCACTGGTGCACGTCGTGCACCCCTTGTGGTGCACGTCGTGCACCCTTGTGGTGCACGTCGTGCACTTCTGGTAGTGCACGTCGTGCCCACTTCGGGTACGATGTTTCCGACATGCTCTAGACCATTTTTGAGGCCCCAAATCATCCAAAACTCATACCAAGTCGCATCTAACTCATATAAACACTTAACTTATCATTTTACACCTCAAACGTATCAAGAGTAACTCGATTTATATCCGAACGATTCAAACGTAACTTTTTAAATGAAACAGCCACTAACTCAGCAAATTTCACCATCAAAACGAAACTCTTACCTTGATTTGAGGCTGTAAAATGATAGAGGATCCTTTCCTCGTTCCGTGGCCGCGAGAATCGCTCAATTCCGAGTCCGAACGAAGGAGTTATGCCAATCGCAAGTCCGCTCGCGTCGCGAGGTTATGTCGCACGTCGTGAGACCTTGTCGCACGTCGTGCGACACCATAGAACAGCCCCAAATATCATCTCGACATGCTCCCGACATCCCTAACTCATTCCGACATGTTTCTACATCAATATAACACAATATTCAACTCAATAATCATCAAAAACGTCAAAAATAACGTGACTACGGTTGATACGATTCGATCTCGACATGGCAGCCCTATATTCTTCAATTTCAGCAACTAAAACGTCAAGCTTACCTCGATTTGAAGCTCAAAGGTGATAGAGAATCGAATTCTGAACGAATCGATATAAAGAACTCGCGATTTGGACGAGAAACGGCGAAACGGCGGCGAAACGACGGTGATCGTCATTTTCTCTCTTCTCTGGATCATTTCTTCTGATCCTTTTCTCATTTCCTTATGCTTAAGGAAACATATAAATGAGTTGGAAAATTTGCCGTTTTAATCCTTCATTTCTTTAATCTAAACCATTTCTCTTTTAAACTTTCTAATTTAACCAAACGGTTAAATTATCCTTTTAACTCGAGTCGATACGTATTATTTATATTCATATAAATAATACTAACTTAAAAATTATTATTTTCCGTCAATAATCTTTCAATTGCTATTCTCGAGGCTTAATTGGCTAATTTACAATTAGGTCCTTGAACTTTACAAAATTGCAATTTAGCCCAAAACGCATCCGCGTCCAGATTTTAAAAGGTCTCTGATTGACTCGAGACTTTTACCACATATACTATAAAACATTTCGCGGACCTTGGCGAAATAATTTCCATTTTAAGTCGTAGTGGCTAAATTACCACTTTAGTCCCTGTACCTTATTTCGAGCTTTTCTTGACATTTTTCCTTCTAATTCCAATTCTAACTTTAGAATTGAAATAAAATATTAAGTTTCTCGAAAATTATTTCCAATATCGCCACCCTGGCGAAACAGGACTGGACACGTAGTCCAATTAAATGCTTCAATGTTTTGGGGTATTACAATTATATATCAGAGATGTATCGGAGATGTATCGTATATGTATCCAAATATGTATCGAAACTACAATTTGTTTAGCATAGCTGCCTAAGAGATCAGACCTTCACTGTTTAATTTTTTGCTTGCTAAAAATCGAACACAAAGGAGTTTTTCTTGAAACTCAGAGAAAATAGAGCTGAAAATATGAAGTTTGTTCTATATTTTTGTTTCCGTACACTATTTTGTCTCTAAAATTTTATTAATTTTCAAATTTTGTTAATGGGTTCCACTAGAATCCATTAAATTGCAGTACTAACTTAGCTAAACTTGCGTGTCTTAGTCTTCACCGGCAACCACTTTTTCAACGGCAACAACCGGTTCATCCCTTCATCGGTAACAACGGCCAGACACATCGCCAGTGTCTTCTTCCCATAAAATCATCAGTAGATGATTCTTGATCTTTTTCTTACGGTCTTCATCATTAGATGAAATAATCCGAGTTAACAAAAGCCGATTTTTTTTAAAATGTTAACTATTTTTTTTTTGAATCTGTACAGTGTTGGTGCAGTAAAAATTTAGGAGAAATTATGAGGATTTAATTCTTTCTTTTCACTGCTAAGCATGATTTACTATATGGGTGTGGGTTTGGAAAGATGACGATGAAGAAAGAATTAACTATAGGTGTGGGTATCTAGAAAGATGGTGCTGGTGAAAAGTATTAGAGAAAAATTGTAAGGTTGTAATAAAATAGGTAAGGAAGTAAACTGTATAAGAAAAAAAGTATTGTGTGAAAATAGAAGCTCTTTTTATGGTTTTCTTGTTATTTTCTCATCGAACTATAGTTCTTTTACAAAACGGTTATCGACTTACTGATGTGGACGAGATAAAGATGTATAATCAGCCATCAAGTTGGTAAGAATTTTGTCACAAAAAAAAAATTGTTCGGTAACTATTTTATAAAAAAAGTGCAAGTTCCATAACCTTTTTTTTACTTTTTATAATTTGGCTATCAATTTATCAAAAATATATAGATCGAAGACCTTTTGATAACAAAAATAAAATCATTTATGAGTTATATTATTATTTTTTGAAAAGATTACGTATTTATCTAAAAAAATTGACAGATTTTATCTCAACACGGAAAATTAAAAAAAATACCTCACATTTTTCCAGATCTATGTTTTTACTCTCGGTATTTAAAATAATAATAATTTTACTCCGTTATCATATAGATATCAGAAATATTATCATACTGATATCATAATTTTTTTGTAAAATTATTTTACATAATTTATCATACTATTATCATTAACATATTTTTATAAAAACTATCATTGATATTTTCATAGCATAATTTATCATAACAATATCATAAATGCTACCATAATATTATCATATAGGTATCATATATATTATCATATCGATATCATAATCTTTTTGTAAAATTATTCTGCGTATTTACCATACTATTATCATAACTTATTTTCATAAAAATTATCATAATGTACTTTATCATAAATATTGTCATAACATTATCATAATGTGATTTATCATAATTTTTTATCATAACCTTATCGTACTATTATCATAACCGTGTTTATCTATTATCATTACCGTCTCATATTATTATCATAATTGTATAATGCAAAAATAATTTACATACTTTATCATAACCTTATTATAAAAAAAAATTATTATATGATAATACTATAATACTGATATGATAATATTATGATACCGATAAGATAATACTAATGATACCGATATTGATAATCAAGTATTGTTTTCTACAGAAAAAACTATCTGTTTTTAGTATTATGATACTAATATGATAATATTAGTGATACTGATATGATAATCAATCACTCTTTTCTGTAGAAAATTATTTTTTTACAGATTTTTAAGTCTGAAACTGAAAAAATTAAAAAAAAAATAGATTTGGAAGTTAAAGTAAATTGTAATAATCACCACGAGCTGTGAAAAAAATAGCTCGAGTAGTGTACTTTATTGAGGATTGATAATTTATTTTTCATCTTTATAAGTAGATCTACGATCAGACAATGCACATTAGCGTAAATTGTCTGTTCCGTATTAGATCATTTTAAAATTTTAATTTTTTTATAAATATAAATCTTTTTAATTCGATTTAATAAAATTTGATGATTAAAAAAATTAAATAATAATTACTGAATTAAAGTGCAGGAGCTGAATTATGAGTTAAAATATCACCTTACTCCCTTGAATTATTATTTTTTTGAGAAGAAGTCCCTTGAAATATTAAAATGGCCTTATTGTGTTCTAAATTCAATTTAGTCATGTTGAACATATAATTTTTGCATTTGAGCCATACCTATCATGCCACTTTAATTAAAAGGTCCAAAATTGTGCTCTACCTGCGGTTTTCATACTAAAAACAATGACCATGTCTTGAGGCATTGCATCTTCGCTAGGGAAGTTTGGCGCAAAACTCATCTTTATTATGGTACAACGGTTCGTACTGATTTTTTCACTTCTAACTTTGATGATTGGTTGTTTAAAAATCTGCAGGTTCACAAAGACGAAAGAAAAGGATCTTGGGATATCTTCTTTGGCCTGACGTGTTGGAGTATTTGGCAACACCGCAATAATTTTGTTTTCAAAAACGAGAGATGCAGCTCAGCTTCTGTAGTTCAGAAAATCATTCATCACGTTGAATACACCAACGTGGCCCATCGCTACGCCATTCTTTCAAATCCAGGGCTAAGTCATAAAAAGGAGCATCTGATAGGTTGGAGTCCTCCCCCTGCTCAAGTTCTAAAGATCAACACTGATGGAGCGGTTCGCTTTCCGGATTACAAAGCTACCTCAGGCGGCGTGGCTCGGGACGACACAGGAAGATGGCAGTTTGGTTTCAGCAGGAACATTGGTCACTGTTCTGTCCTTCAGGCAGAACTATGAGGTGCTCTTGACGGGCTTGATATCGCGTGGATTAGAGGTTACAAGAACGTCATTCTTGAGATGGATAGCAAGCTTGCTGTTGATGCCCTTAATATGGAGAATTATTCAACTAATGCCAATTCCAGCTTGCTAAACAATATCAGAAACTTTTTAATGCGAGATTGGCATGTTACAGTGGTTCATATCCACCGCGAAGGTAACCGTTGTGCAGATCATATGGCAAGCAATGGCTTTCACCACGATGTGGGTCTAGTGATCTATGATAGCATACCTACGGGAGTTGCGGACTGCATTTTGGATGATATTGCCGGAGTTTCTTTTCCCAGAATGTGTAGAATGCTTTAGCTTTCTTTTGGCCTTGGCCTCTCCTCTCTTTCAAAAAAAAAAAGGTCCAAAATTCATCAAAATTAAGTTTAAATTAAAAATACAGGTCCAATCAGACTACTCGATGGAAATGAAAATACATTGACCATAACCCCTAAACCTGATTATTGGCCCAATACCTAACACTATGCTATGGACTGCACATACAAACGCCTTAATACAAGTCCTTTCTCCCTTCACACAAATTCTTTTTAGTTCTGCCACTCGAATCTAACAATTTAATACAGCCATTCAATTAACAATCACAGAAAGAAAGTAGTACAGTTTTCAGATTCTACACCATGATTTTAAACCAATTTTAAATATATATGAAAGTTTTTTGCTCATTTGGTACTGTGGTAATATGTCAAGTATACTCCCCATGGGAGCCAATTCCGAAAAAAGAAATACATATTACTATCACAACCAAGTCGGGCCAACTCATGAGTATCTTGGTATTGACTTGATGTTAATCCATTCGAGTTTTCATTCGAACTACTTAAGTCAATTGCATAATCGAGTTCGAATGTTAAGATCCTCGGGTTGATCTTGCAAGTCTAATCTACTTGTAGTTTATTTATTTTCTTATCTTTTGTAATTATATTAAAAATAATATTTTTAATCAACAGTATTATTTCTAATTGCATACAAAAAAATTAAAGAATCCAAGAATATGCAAACAGTCAAATGCCATAGACTTTAGAACAAAAAATGAGAAGAAAACACTGCTTGCTATCACAAATTGTTCTCATGAGTCATATAATTAGTTCCGGGGATTCTCACTCAAAATTTGCTACATCAATCCCCCATTTGGGGAAAATAATTGCTGCATTTTGCAATGTTAGCCCTACTATACACAACCAAAATGGATAAACAACAGAGAAAATACGACGTAGGTCGTTGTCTAGCATTCCGAACCTGACTCTAATGGCGACTCTTCTTCAGTTGGTAACTTCCGGCTATCAAAAGGAGGAGGTGGCGGATCGACTGTCAATGTACCTTCCAACACCTTCACTACCTCGCTCATCGAAGGTCTCATTCGTTCATCGGTTTGAAGACACCAAAATGCAATTCTCAATGTTCTCTCCAGCTCATCCATGTCAACCCCATCGTCAATTCTTTTATCCACAACACTCTCCGGGTGCCCCTCGATCCATTCCTTATACGCCCATTCACAAACATCCTCGACTTCACGACACCCTGTTACCAATATCAATACCATCTTGCCGAAATCCTCCACGTCTTTCTCTCCGACATATGATGCAGCCTCATCATGAACTTTTCCTAACCCGAATTCGCTTACCTTGGCTTGGAAATTCTTATCCAATACAACATTTTCACACTTCAAATTCCCATGGCTTATAAACTCTCTACATTCTGTGTGCAAGTAAGCAATAGCTCTTGCCACACCCAACCATATCTCAACTCTCCTCCTCCAACTCAATCTCTTACACAACTCATCTTCTACTATGAATTTATCGACAGAGCCATTTTTGACGTACTCGTAAATTAAAAGTCTTTCACCTGAATCACAACAATAGCCATTAAGCTTCACCAAATTTTTGTGATGTATGCTTCCGATTTTTGAAACAGCAGCTCGAAACTTCCTTTCTTCTAAACTTGTTTCCAAGTCCTTGATTGCTACAGGCTGGTGATTCGGAAGCACACCTCTATACATCTTTGGCCCGATTTGATGCTTAAAATTTCCTGTGATGTCTTTGATTTCAGCATAGGATAACATCATTAGACCCTTTGAGTTACTTCCCATATGCAATAAGGCAGCTTTCTTCAACATCATATTTCTTCTTCTATAGATATAGCAGCCAACTGCAAACTGGATTACAGTTAATACAACAAATGTTACTGAGGAAGTACCAACAAGACAGGGAATGCACAACCTCATTGGTGCCTTTGTTGCAGATTTTGCTGAAGTTCTCGTACGGTGGGGATCAACAGCTATGGGGTCTGCACATGTCTTAATAGAGGATATTGAACTCAAAGAGGAGCTTGAATATCCAGAGAAGTACTTGGAGTTTTTGATCCGGCATTCAGCAGTTCCATCGTTTGTGAAAGTCACAGCAGTACAATCCGGGTCCTTGGAGCAGAAACTTTGGCATTCCTCTAAGCTAGTGTGGACAATTGTGTCACTTGGTGGATAAATCTGATAAAGAAAGGTATGCTCATATGTGACCATACTGGTAACAGAACCGCAATTCTGTTCAAAACACTTTGAGTTAAAATCTGATGTTGTCTTTAACGGACATTGGCATTCAGGAGAACCTGATGAATTATAGACACAGATTCCATGGTGGCCACAAGTTGCAAACACATTGCACTGATTATCAACAGCTTGCCAGACTGATCTCCACGACTGCGAAGCATTCACCCACGAGTACATCCGTAGATTACCATCAACATCTAGCCTTAACAATCGAAACAGCACAGTATCATTATGATCCTCACCAAAGACAGACCACATGGGATCCAAAGTTTGATTTACAATTTGCAAGACTCCATTAGAGGTTAGGACAGCACTAAGATTCGAAGCAGACGGATTTCCACTAGTCCAGAATTTGACATTACTCTCCCACCGTAGCTGTAAATCCCCGGAAGCATTCATGTAAAGACTATAGTAACTCGACACAGGACTTCTGCTTGCAGCTCGAAGCATTTTGTTAACTGATAAACTCTGCCCCGGAAGAAGTGTATCAGTTGGATTATCAAAGCTTTGCCAAGCAACAGCCCCAACTTTATCCAGCAGAACAAAATTACCATCATCGCGAAGAAAAGCCGAAACAACACCCAATTCGCTAGTTTTACTACTCCACACAGTTACTCCCTTCGACGAATCAACCAAAACCAGTTCCCCATTTTGGGAAAGCTGGAAAAAAGACCTGTTACCAACTGTAACATCAGCTCCAGCAATCCATACAACAGTTTGCTTACCAACAGGAATGGAATTTGAACTAAAATGAATACCAACACTGAACTGATTAAACTGATCAGAGCAGTTAAAGAATCTAACAGCAAAATCACCACTTGGAGATACCCATGAGTTATTTTCCTCGACAGTAAGTGTTGAGCCTAAGTGAATTTGTGAAAGAACACCATAAAATAGACAGAACCCAGTTGATAAAAACAACAGAACATTGAAGAACTTGTCCTGTGTAAGCATACTTAATGGGCTTAGAACAAAATAATCATAAGATGGTAAGGCTAATGAACTTCAAATTAAACATCTTACATACAAATTCAAGAAAATAGGCAAGTGGGGATTAATATTTGACCAAGCAAACAAGATTAAACAGTGGGGTTAAAACTAAAATGTAAAATTGTAAGACATCAATGAGCTGTAAAGAAGAAGGAGAAATGGGATTACATAAAAAAAAGTATATTTATTAATGATGGTGAAGATTAGTAATAGATGAGAGAAAGAAAAAATGGGTTGGTTGAAAAATTGAAACTTTATAATGGGACCCAAAAATAAGGCCAATGAGTTACAACTTACAAGTTGACGCAATCACTTTCTCAGCAAAAAAACATGAACAGACAATGATAGACTGCAAATGAAAAACTGAAATTTGAACACCAATTGTTCATAAATCAAGAAAAGATTGAACCAGACTCACAAGAAATGAAGTGGGCACCTTCAGATTTGGAGTAAGAACAAGAAAACTGAGATCTAAACGTAAAATTTTGTTTCTTTGGTTATGTATGAAAATGCTTTCAAGAAAATGAATGAGCTTCAAATGTCAAGTGTTTAAGAAGATAGAATTTTTGAGAAGATGGTTTGCAGAAAAGTGAGAGATTGGGAAAGTAAGTGAATTTGAGTGTGTGAGTGTGCGAAAGGGAACACTGTTTGCAAAGAGAGAGTGGATTTTTTATGGAATTTTTACTCTTTCCTTTTTTTAATTGTTTTTTAAATTTCCTTACATTTTAGATCATTCATTGTTTTCCTTTTATGGGCTAGCCAATAGCAATTCACTATTTAAAAATTTTAGTGTTGAAATGAAATTTTGGGAAAGAGTTTATCAATCATCAATGGATAATATTTTTTTTAAAGAATAAATATTTGTTTAAAATTAATGATAAACTTTAAAATATACTTTAAATAATAGTACTCAATCTATATACTACCTCCGGATTTTTTAGTTGTCCATTTAGATAAATAAATTTGTCTATATTTAGTTGTCCATTTAAAATTTCAAGATAACATTAGCTATTATCTTCCAAATTTAACCCTTCCTAATAAATGACACTATAACTCAATTTACAAAGCATTTATTATATAGTAGGGTTATATTAGTATTTATTTCTATTAGTTAAGATAAAAAATTTCACTATTTTAATATGTGCAATTTTGGCTAAATGGACAACTAAAAAAGAACGGAGGGAGTATTGATTATTTAACATATAAATTTTTAATAGGGTGTAAGTTTATTCTAAAATATAGGGTGTTATAAATCTATACTATATATAAAAGCACGGATGGGGGGGGGACAGGCAAATTTACCAAATAATCCTTTTCAATTTAATACTAAATAAAGGTTTTATTGTCATTAACTAATTGGTTATTTAATCAATCATTATTGTAATTAAAATCCTAATTATAATAGATAACTAAATTATCTCCAATTTAGTCTTTAGTATGTAAAATATAACTAAATTGTCTCCAAATTAGTAGGAATACCTATCTTTTAGTTTGATTGAATTACAAAATTTTTAATAACCGAATATATTATATTTACTTTTACAAAAATTCTTAATTAATTTAATATTAATTATAAATAAAAAATTAATATAATTATAATAAATTTACTAATATGTTCATTGACAAGTTACGTTACGAGCCACGTGCATAGCACGTAATGCGAAACTAGTAATAATTAAAAGACAAAAAGATATTTTTTATTGTTTTCCTTATTTTGTGTTACCTTAGAGCATAAGCAGGGGCAAATCCAGGGGTCGAGGAGGGTCGTCGAGAACAAAGTTTAAAAATATAAAAATTAAGGCATTTTTTTGTATAACCGCTCCTTATAAGTCCTAACATCGGTTTTTCTCATGTAGGGGCGGTTCCTCCAAGTGATTGTTAACACACTGGCACTATATTAAACAATTGTTTAATTTTTTTAAATAGCCGAATATAAAAAAATTTGACCCTTTTCGGTTGTAGTCCTAATTTTTCCCCGAGCATAATCATTAGATATGGATAGGACATTTTTTGAATTTAATGTTTTTTCAATTGATAAGGTAAAAAATGGAAAAAATATTGTTCGATAAAAGTAATTATTATTTATAAAAATGACAAATTTTCTATTTTCTATTTTAAAATATAATTTTAAATTAAAAAGACGACAAAGTTTTAAAATCTAAATATTATTATATTTTTTTTAGTTGTAAAATAATAGTAAATTTTATTGATTTTATAGAAAAAAAGATCATTTATGCTCTTAGGTTTTGACTCGAGGATCAAATAAATTATTGAATCTGGAAATATTTAAATATATCTCTAACGTTTTAAAAAATAAACAACCAGACTTCCCAATTTTAATAACCAGGCCTTAATGTTTTATTTATAATTTAAAATCGCGGTTTGATTCTTCATTTTTAAAATGTTAAAAACATATTTAAATCTTTTTAGATATTAAAATTTCACTTGAATATCATAAATGATTTTTTGTTTTCAAGATACCTTGATACAAACCGTGTTTAAATAATTTCTGTCGTGTGCAGGAAAGCCCTGGGAAGCCAAAGAAAAAAAATCGCCACGTGGTAAGGTTTTTGAAAGTGATAAAGTAAGGAATTCTATGCTAAAACTCGTCAGCTTTAAGCAGTCAGCCATTGACAATCTTTCACTACAAAATCCACCTCATCCTTCAAGAACGTTGGAATTAGAAAACATATGAGAAAAAAATTATACTCATATTAATATATTCTTTTTAATCAACGGGGTTGATTCAAGTGATAAACAGTTTTTGACAAAAAAAAATGATAAACGGCTTGATATCGCTTAAGGTCTCGAGTTCGAGTCTTATAAATGCAAAAAATCTCCTTTGGCAGACTCACCCACCATACCAAGTATGCGACGCGGGTCGGATTCGGATTAGTCAAGCTTAAGGCCTGAAAACTGGATGGACAATAAAAAAAATCAAAGATTACAAAGTACGGCACTAAGTAATCGGCATATATAGACAGCTACAACGACAGAATTTTGCTTTTTCCAATTGCACCAAACGGTGAGCTTCCTTATTATTTCCCGTTTTATCCATTTGAAAAGTGACAAGTCGAAGGAGGTTAAATTTAGTCATACGTCTTCATAGAGACGCCAACTTGCCGACTGAAGGCATACGCCTGAGTTGATGGAGTTGGAAACCTGAATGGCATCCACTTCAAAAATCACTTTCCGCCACCCTAATCTTTTTCCCAAAAAACCACCTCACAGCGCCAGAAATTCTAAAATTCCTGGATCTCAAATCCCCCGGAAAGAGTTCGCAATTTTTCCCAAGACGTCCCCTTGCGCATTCTTTGCTATCACAGCCACTGATCCCGCTTTTAAAGTAGCATTGACGCCACCATCATACCAGAATGTAATATTATCTTCTGGTATTGGGGTTCTCGCAATTGATCTCTGAATTGTTGAACGAAACATAGCTTCAATCACTTTAATTTTAAGGAAGGTAACTAACAGGGCGTCATTATACTCTTGCCATACTTGCAATGCGTGCGAGTGAGTCTCCTCTACAAACCAAGGAATTTGCTGAAATATTTTTGAATTTCTGGCCTTCCAAGACCATATGTAGAATGCTAATAAAGACATGAATTTGTCTTTCCCTGTCTATGAAATGTCACTAGCAAACAGAGTTTTTCAAATAACATCCATCGGCTCCTCCAGAATCACAGAAGAGTTAAGATGTAGTTCTGAGGCAAACCACACTCTTTGGCAAAATGACATTGGAAAAGAAGATGGTGTAGAGTTCCATATATTGGCATTGTAGACAGGAGAGGTCACTTTCTAGACGAAAGTTGAGAGTCTCTACTACTGGAATGCCTTTATGAAAGATTTTCCAAATGAAGATTCTGATCTTGTTGGGAATTTTGAGGAGCCAAAACTTTTTCCAATCCCCCTTGGTAAGTTGGAGGTTTGGGTTCATTGACTCTCCCATCTCCCGGTTGCTATTAATGCCAATATAATAACCTGATTTTCCAACATATTTTCCATCGGTTGTGAAGTGTCAAACCAATCTGTCTGCGGCATGATAAAATGGAAGAGGGATGAAAAGAATATCATCTGCGTCTTCTGGGATGAAGAAGTGTCTCAACAGACCCACTTTCCATTGATTAACTCCGATGTCATTCAGGTCACTAACCAAAGGGGGGAGCTCTCCTGACTGAATACCTTGCCTCCATCGAGGAATAAAGGGATGTTGGCTCGGCAAGCAATGATCAGTAGTAGGTCTAATAAGGCTCCCACTGTTACACTGCCATCTCAGTCCCTGTTTGAGGAGGGAGAGTCCTTTGAGAATGCTCTGTCATCCCCACGAATGGATATAACCTCTAGAGGCTTCCAGAAAAAAAAGTAGTTCGAAAATATCTGTCTTTCCAAAGCCGGAACCGAAGGTTGTCTTGACTATTCAGAATATGCCAGCATTGTTTTACACAGTTTTAGATCAGACCACTATCCAATTCTTGATTTAACCGGTTTAGCCGGCCGGTCCGATTAAATTGAGAGTTGAATATATTTATCACAAATTACAAATTTTGCAGATTAGATTGTCACTAACTTTTTCAAAATATATTTATCTTTAATAAAAAAATATAGAGTTAAGAAATTATTTTTTCATATCTATAATTAAAAATTAACTTGACATTACTAATTCATTTTGAAGAGTTTTAATATCTTAAGGCTTAAGCTAAAGTATCAAAGTATAAAAAGTCCTCATCACTTAATTAAATGGACGACTTCCAACATATCAAACTAATTTCATGATAGAACTTAGTATGAAGATTAGAGAAACCCTAGCTGGCACACTCCATTAAGGCCTTGCTTTACATGAATAACTTAAAAAAAAACATTTAATGTTAATGTCAATGTTGAAATAATAAGTAGATGACAGTCCCTTTTCAAATCATTTTGGCATTAAGAAAAGTGAAAGATTCTCCTTTGCGTTTTCTACTTTTGCCTCAAAATAACATAATATTCCAATGCTCATAATTAATTAGGTGCATGCAAAATAAAATATTACTTTAATAAAATTCGTATTAATGCTCATATTCATTCACCTATGCAGATATTTATATGTCTGCCAATACCATTTTTGATGGACCTGCACTTGTTAATTATAATATACATGTGCAATGCTCAAGTTAATTAAAGATTGGAATTATTGATTAAGTGCTATTTGGATGATCTCATGCAAGTTAAGTAAGGATCGCAATAATCTATAATGCTTATAAAAGTATATTCATCGAAACACTCTAGTATAATAATATTATTTTATGTGCTTAATTTATATGTGAGACCTTAATAGAAAAAGTCATATTATTGTCTGGATCTGAAAAATTAACCATTATCATACTATAATTTTTTTTCGCCAATACAACTTGATTGGTCTTTCGATTGTACAATTATGTGAATTGGGCTAGACAGGTAGCATGAGACAACTAGACAAAGATGCGGTCGATGATAACAAAAAAAATGTTGCGTTTTAATTATTATTAAATTAAAAATAAAAATAAATAATAATAATTTACTGGTAAACTAATTGTTATTTATAAAGTACTATATTAAAATAATTTTTCTAATTACATTATCAAATAATCACCGCATTAGTGATAACGTAATTTCTTTATTAATTAAATCAAATGAAATTATATTAATTAGTAGTAATTTAATTGTATGATAATTTTTTTAATTAATTGTTATATTGAGTAGTCAAGTTTATTTTAGTATTTGAACTGTATTCAATCTTAAATCTATAATCCAGTAAAGTTAGAAAATGTATGATTATAGCTCAAATTATAATTTATTTGATAACCATAATTTTCCGTGAGATAAAATCATATAAGACGGGCCGGTAAAATTAATTTTATTACTTGGCTCAAAGTCAAAAATCTAAAATTATGGATTAACTTATGTATTAATTTCTATAAATAAAACAATGTAAACATAAATTTTAAAACTAGCACAACAGTAGAAAAATTAATTTTACATTTTTTATGAATTAAATTTACATTAATTATAATATATTTTATTTCAGAAATCAATTAAAGAATTTTAACATTTTTTGATAAAATATATGTGAAAAACCATACGCTGGTAATATCATAAGAATTTCGGTGAACTCAATTAACTAGTCTTTAATTTCTTTAGAGATTTTAATTGATTAATCTACAATGTCTTTATTTTTTTCTTATAACGACTGGTTGCAGGTTTGAATGAGTAGTCTTTATTGTTTTTAAATTCCACTTAAATTCTTTTAATCGTTTCAAACATCCTTCAGTAATCTGACTTATCGAAGAAAATGATGTTTGCTGGGACTTTCACAAAAGTATCTAAATTTAAAAAAAACTTGCAACTAATGAGTTTTAACTCAAATGGTATAAATGTTGGCCTATTGGGTAGCAAACTATTAGATTGTGGGTTCACATCCTCCCACAAGCGCTCCTCCTTTCCAATTATAAAAAAAATGATTTGCAAAAATGTGTTGATATGGAGATCATTAGTATAGATATTGTTTGTTAGATTTAGATATATTTTTAATAAAATTTTAGTATAGTTTTAATCTACACATTTTCATAAGTTTGTTATAATTTTAGCGTGTATTGATATTTAATATTCTATGTTTATTTTTTTTATTTTATGAGTTTTATTTATCAAAGGATATTTTACTATATAAATTTAATTAATAAACATATAATCTATTAAAGTTTAAAATTTAGGAACCGAATACATATCAAGTAACATTTAGATGATCAAATTGGATTTTTGCCATTTGCAAGTTGTTGCCTTGTCAGAGTGGACTATTTAACTTTTAGCCCTTATATTCCATCATCATCTTCTTTTTAATCCCGTGAACGGTGACAAAAGCTTCCTTTATCCTTTAAAACTCAATCAAAACAATACCATTGAAAATTAAAAGTTTCAAAAACTTTGCTCTCCACCTCGCGAACACAATACTAAACTTAGTTCTATACATTATATCTGTGAATTAGTGGATTTACAATTCAATTCTGAGTTAAAATGGAGAACAAAATCCGATTGTTTTCATGTATTTTGTTTTGTCAAAATAACTTCATAATGAAACTTGAAGCTACTAAACTTAGTTTTATACATTATATCTGTGAATTAGTGGATTTACGATTCAATTTTGAGTTAAAAATGGAGAACAAATTCGATTATTTTCATGTATTTTTTTGTCAAAATAACTTCATAATGAAACTTGAAGCCCCCAAAAACTTGAAAGAAATCTTTTACCATTAAAAGTTGTTGGAAAGTGGTGGTTAGACTTGAAAAGTAGCAACAGTTTTTTAAAATTTGGCAACGAGAGACAGCGTTGAGCGGTACCAAAATATCCAGTAAAATGAGATACACTTCTCTATAAAGTTTGGTGACTCCGACATTGATAAGTATTGGTGTTGTATTGAATTTCAAAAAGAAAAGTGCATTGTTTTTTTTTAGGAATTTCAACGTAGGTTATGGGAGAGTTTTTGTTTATAAACCACTATAATAAAGGTTTATAAGAAAAACTCTCCCATAAAATTTTGGACCCTAAATGGTATCCAGTTTTATGAGTGGATGAGGAGATAAATTTATTATGAATTATCGCGCGCTGTTTGACCGAACAGTCAACTGACATGGTTTGGTTAGTTTAGTTCGAACACTTATTATATTTTTTTATTTTTTTACGTTATCATATACTTAACGTAATTATTTGTCAAACACAATCCCTTAATTTGATCAACTATTTTGTGTATGGAAAATGTATTTGATTACATTTTTATTTTTCAAAAAGGAATAATTGTTTTATTACATTATTTCATTATTATCTTTCTATTATTATTATTCTTATGTATACTTTGTCTTCCTTATTTTTCTAAATACCCTTCAAACTGCAAACAGCAACAACTGTATTTTTCTTAATAAAATACTCCCTCCGTCCTAAAATAATAGTCCACTTTTCTCTCTTTTTTTGTCCCAAATAGTTGTCCACATTCTTTGTAAATCACAACTTAAAGTGTTGATTTTTCCATTTTACCCTTATTTAATGTATATTATTTATTGCCATTAGCCTAAAATATAAATTAGACATAACATTTAATGAGGGTATGATAGGAAAAATGAGAATAAAGTTGTTAAAAGTTAGAGCATTGATTGTGTTTCTTAAACTGTGTGAAAATGAGAAAGTGGACTATTGTTTTGGGACGGAGGGAGTAAGAAACAGGGTTTTTGAGCAATATGAAAGAGTGTGACAGAACGATTATCAGTGAAAGCAATTTTAATCGCATAGTGATAATTTAATTCTGGAGACGACATGTTTGATATATTGCTTGCACCACAGAGGTGGAGACGACGTGGTTAATAACTCACACCAAATAGTCGAAGCCGCAAAACAATTTTTTTTAAGAAAAACTACTTAGTCTATAACTCAACCGATAACATCAACTGAAAAATTTGTCATTTTATATTATGTTTCAACAATAGCAAAATTAAAATATTTCTTTGAAAAGATATTTGAACATTAAACAATATTTCTTCAAAAAGTCAATTGGTATTTTTACTAAAACAAATTTTTACTTAATTATGTAAATATTATGTGTTTTTATAGTAAAAACCATGTAATTTCCTCTCTTTTTGTAACTCTAGTATAAACACATGCGTACTGTCCATTCCTTAAAAAAATAAATAAAATTACTGTCAGATCTCAACATATATAAGTGTAATTCACAAGTTTGTTTTTCTTATTTAAAAATTAAACGATATAACTTTCTACTTTTATTTTTATTGACGATTTAGTCCTTCTATTCAATTTAATGTTTGTCAACTAAGTTAAAGGATTTAAATTAAAAAAAAAATTAATCCTTATACTTATTTTGGATACAAAATAAATAGAAATTATATTTTAATGAGATTTACTGCTTAATAGAAAATTCTAGCATTGTCAAAATTACAAATTTATGTTAGAATTGCAGAAGACGCTCTAATTTGTGATTTTTGAAACAATCAAATGAATTAGAAGTAGTACATATTCTTTTTATTCTACTAAAAAAACAATTCAAGAACTAGAAAATTTATTAATTTCGTTGCAGAAAACGGCTAGGCCCATAATGATCTAGATGGGCACTAACCCAGTAAATTTTACAAACAACCCAGCCCAAACACAAATGATGTTGCACATTTTTCTTTTTAGGAAATTATTCCATTATTCCTAAAAAATATATTACTCCATTTAATTTTTTTAAGCAAAGTCAATTTTCAGGTCCCTGTAGGTTTACTTTCTTAAATTGGAGTCCGTAAATCTTTATCCATAATATCGAATTTCTTATATTTTTATTTTCGCTAACTTTAAGTCCTTTTAATGCGTATTGTAAGATTGAGTTTTTATATATTTTAATTTGTAGAGTTTGGGTTCGTATATATTTTTATATATTTTAAGTTTAATAATTATTTAAGTTTAAAATATTAAATAATAAGTAAACTAATAGCTCATTACGAATAGTTTACTTTATTTATAGAGAATATAAATTAAATAAATTAAATAATAATTTGATTAGAAGTAGTTTATTTTGGTTAGAATTTTAAATGATCGGATAACAATTAAAAATATAATAATTAAATATTTAAAATAGTTTATTTTAGTTAGTACTCTATACAATTATTTTAACATAGTATCATACATTATTCATCTTTTAAAATAAAACTAAAAGAACCGAAGACACAATATAGATTAAGTATTGATGTGAATAAGAGGGAAAAAAAGATGGTGTGATGTCGAAATATAAGCTAATCCTAATTCTTTTGGGTTACTTCTTGTATAGAGTTGAGCACTATATGAGTTTTTCTTTTAATAGCATATTTACTAGAGACGTTCTTTATTAGACGAACTCCAATTTTATACTTGTTGGATCAAGTCATTTTGATCTTTTTAATTTTAATTTTTCCAATCAACTTAAAGGTTCTAAAAATGTTTATTAGTGTATAGGAACATATTAAAACCATTATGAATCAATTTAGAGTCTTCTGACGAGAATCGAAAATTTGAAAATCCTTGAGAAGCAGAGGGTTTCCGCAACTACGGCCTTTGGTAATTCATGGGCGCAAAACATGCCTCAAGAGCGCGATGGATTGAAGTCACGAGTGCGACTCAGGGTTTTTAAATATCCTTTGGTTCTGGACAAGGTTCACAGGCGCGTCCTGGGAGGTTTACGGGCACGACCAAGAGTACTATTAGAGAGACCAATTATTATATTTGAACACCGCTTTGAAAGAATTTCATGTGTCTAGTGACTGTTGAAGTTTTGAGAGAAACGGCAGAGCCAAGGGCGCGACATATTCGCAGGCGCGACCTAAGCTTTTCCTGAACAAAATTTTGTTATTTTTTGATGACATGGATGAGAGTTGTTGGTTATTATAAAAACTCTTCAACCATCACATTTATGTGATTAGACATCTTACAAAAACTTTGGTCTCAAGCAATCAATTTTTTGCCTCTTTCATTAATTGTGCATCATTTATTGATTTCTTTTTGTTGTTGTTGATTATCATCATTAATCATTTAGTGTTTGTGAGTTTGTGATTAGCCTTGTAGAATATCTTTGTGAGTTTGTGTTTAACTCTACAAAAAACACTCATTGTAATAATTTGTGTTGAGCTTTAAAACACACCCCAATAGTGGGTTATTGAAAATCTCAATCTTTGATTGATAGTGGAGTAGAATCGATTTGTTATTCGAAACACTCTAATTCTTATGTTGTTTTCTCTAAACTCTTAATCTCGTAATCTCTTATCTAATCTTTTAAAATTAAATATTAATTCTAATTCACTCACCCCCCCCCCCTCTTAGGGATTTCAATTGGTATCATAGCTAAATTGTTCAATTCTTTGCTTAATGCGACTTAATCGATCGTATTGGTTACTGAAAACTTCTCTCGCACTCTTAGACCTTTATTTGATGGTTCGGATTTTGCACATTGTTCAAGTGCTCATGTCATGTGAAAGATTCTTGAGAACTACCATGCGGGTGTGGTTCAAGTCAAGAACAAAAAGGTAGAGTTTCTCATTGGTGAATATGAATCCTTCAAGCACAAGCCCAATGAGAACACTACCGATATCACAAATAGACTTCTTTTCATCACCTCCAATCTCGAGAAGTTTCATAAGCATTACACTTTTGGAGAAATCATTGAGAAAATTCTTTGTTCATTGTCTCTTTTAGATTGGCAGGCGATGGTAACCATTATTGAGGAATCCCATAACTTGAAGTTCTTGAAAACTGATGAGATTATCAAAAACTTCTCCATGAGATGACCTACATGAAGAGTGTTTAAGAAGCCGAGCATCTTCAAGATGCAAAGACCAAGAAAATTGTCTTGAAATCTTCAGAGGCAAATGAGACTAAGGTTTAAAATGAAGATTTCTTGAGTGATTATGAGGATGATGAGGATATGATAATAATGACAAAGCAGATTATAGATTGGAAGTTAAAAAAAAGGGGCAAGTTTAATTGAGAACAACAAAGGAGAAGCCTCTAACTTCAAAAGGACTTCCACTTTTAGAAAGGATACCCCCACTCCTAAAAGGGATGTGACTAGCCATGCTTAATGGCCTTTGAGAATTAATCAACATCCAAAGTAAGTACTACATCTTTTCTTTCTTGGGATGGTATGAGTATAAAATTACACACTATCTTTAGCAACAATATTGATATGCATGATGTTACTATTATTGATTATGCTTTGGTTGATGACGTTGTTTATAATATTTATGATGAATGTCATGATATGATAAACAAGTTGACAACTAAATGTAGTGATTATTTTGCTAAATGAAAGTTTTAAAAAACAAGCCTTTATGCTAAAATTGAGATGCTCAATTTGAAGGAAAAAATTCCAAGACTTAAGTCTTTTTTATAATCTATTTCTAAACAAGATGTCAATGTTTTGTTTAAAGAAAAGAGAAAGTAAAGAGTGAAATTCTTTCTCTAAATAGCTCTATCTCAAGATTTTATAAAGGAAATGAATCTTTGGACAATCTTCTTGATTTCTAAAAAAAATTAACCATAAAATTTATGTTTGTCTATAAATTAAATCAGATAGTTAAAATAGAACATGAAATCGTAAGTTCCCAAGTAGTGGGAGAAGTCTAAGACGTTGATAGTGTGCTGATAAAAAATAAAAATAATACAAATATAATAGATTGTTTTATAAAAAAAATAGAACTACAAAAAAATTATTCTCTCCGTTCCGTTTAAAAAAAAGACAAATATTTTTTTATATAAATTAAAAAAACAATAAATATTAATATTCTTTCATTTTTTACCCTTATTAATAGTGGTAATATAATTTTTGTATAGAGTAATAGTCATTGATTGTAGAAAGAGAATATATAAAAATTATGATTTGGTCTTCTTATATGAAACGTCAAAAAATATGATATGTTCATCCTTAAATAAGACACAAGAAGTATATTATCACCATTAAAAACTACAATTAGAATAATTAATTATTAACATATTAAATAAATAATATTAATTTTATAATATATTTAATATTTTTGTTTTATGATATTATACTGTATTTAAATTAAATTTAAAATAATATTTATTTTTATCAAAATTACTTATATTAATATTTAGTTATTTATGAAATGAAATTAGTATTAAAATTACTACTCCATCCAGTTTATAAGATTTGTCGTATTTGACTTTGGCACAAAAACTAAAGAAATAATTAATATATTTTAATTTATAAACATTTTTATCAAGCTATTCCTATCTTGAAATTTGTTTACATTTATAATTACTATTTTTATTGGGTAGCGATATTTCCAGAGCAAGTTTTGATACGGACAGAGCAGTTTTTAAAATTGAGACATTACTGCCCTTCTATAATAGTTAACTATTTCTTTCTTTTGTTTATTATTTTTATTCCTAAATTAGCTTTATTGTTTTTGGGAAGTAATCAATGCAATAAATTTTTCTTTACATGAATTGTTCCGTTTTCTTCTTCTTTGAGTTTTAATACGAATAAAGGATCACTTTCACCCCCGAACTTGCGTCAAAGTATCAAAAAAGTCCAAAGCTGGAAAACCGGATCACTTATACCCTGAACTTGTGTAAACCGGCTCAAAAAGACCCCTTTGCTGACGTGGCACCTTAATTGGAGAGTGAGATTTAAATTAATCATATCTTACACTAATTAATTATAATCAACACTAATTAATCAAATTTTATCACTAATTAATTATAATATACCATTAAATAAATGAGGGACTTTTTTGACTTTTATCCAAAAAATATTTTTAATTTTTTTTTGGGAGCTGTTGCTCCTCGTTTTTCCGAGGAGCAGCAGCTCCTCAATTTTCTGACTGCTCCTCATCGGAGGAGCAGTGCTCCTCCAATGAGGAGCAGAGCCTCCTCATGAAAGAGGAGGCTCTGCTCCTCAGATGAGGAGCAGAGCCTCCTCGTTAGGAGCTCTGCTCCTCATCTGAGGAGCAGAAGCTCCTCGGAAAAACGAGGAGCTGCTCCTCAGTTGAGGAGCAAGCTCCTCGGTTCCGGCGAGGAGGAGCTCCTCCTCGCCGGAAAACATTTTTTTAAATATAAAAATAAATAAAAATGTAAAATATACAATAAAGTCCTTTTATTTTTAAATATTATTAGTAATATAAATAAAGTTTTAAATTAAATTATTAATTTGAAAGTCTTATATGTTAATTATAAAGTTTTATATGTTAATTTAAAAAAATTGAAAATTTTAAGCACCATTTTAACCTTTTTTTTGGATAAAACCACTTTGAAATGAAAACCACTATCTAAAACCGGAGAGTGTAACTCACTCTCTGAGGTGAGAGTCGGGAGGGGTGTTTTTGAGCCGAAATACGCAAGTTCAGGGTATAAGTGATCCTATTTTCCAGCTTTGGACTTTTTTGATACTTTGACGCAAGTTCAGAGGTGAAAGTGATCCTTTGTTCGTTTTAATACTCATGGCCATCTTATGACTGATCCTAGAACTGAGTTGGGTTTAGTTAAAATAGCTATCTTTTTGAAGAATTTTTGAATTGTTGGATGATTGAGATTGAATTTTGACGGATTTGTTTGATATAGTTTGTAGTGTTATGTGTAGATTACTTAAATTATCAGTTATTTTAGTTGAATTTTGTAATGGGTCTCGCATTTTAACAGTTGTGATGTTTAGATTTTTTAGTAGAAAAGCTGTAAAAGTTGCAGGTTTTATTCAATTTTCTCCCTTTTTCACAAGAATTATGAGCTGAGATTTGCTACCGAATTTGAATATAGATTCCCTGCGACATTATGCATATTGAATTGTCCATGTATATTCGTTTCACGGGTATGATGTTAAATTTTAAATAGAGTAGCTTTCAGTAATCAAAAGTGAGTAAAGAGAAAATTAGTTGAATTTTTTTTTATCAGTCAGTTCAATAAATGTTGCGTGTGTAAGTGTCATGGTTGGTGCTCGGAGGAGTTGCAGAAACTCTGTTAATGGATATAGCGGCTTGAGATTCCATTTGCTTCTTTATTTCTTGTCAGCCATTCCTTTTTTTAGGAAATAGTAAAAATGCTTCATAGAAGCTGGAGATTAAAAATTCAGGATTGTTTATAGAAGGGATGATGTTGAAAATTTGCTTACGCGATGGTGTATCATTCATCATTTGATGTTATATATATTTTGTATCAATCTAACTTGTCTAAGTACTAGCAGAAATCTGGAGGTAGAGACCATGTGATTTCCATGACGGATCCGAATGCTAGTACTCTGGAGGTAGAGACTATTGCATTGATTACTTCCCAAAAACAATAAAGCTAATTTAAGAATAAAAATATTATATAAAAGAAAGAAATAGTTAATTATTATAGAAGGGCAGTAATGTCTCAATTTTAAAAACTGCTCTGGCCGTATCAAAACTTGCTCTGGAAATATCGCCACCATTTTTATTTGTGTTAATGTATTCCTTCCTTCAATAAATTGATTGGAAGTAAACTTAAAAAAATAACAATTAATGTTCTCTTGGTATGATAAAGTGATAAATATTATGGATCATCAAATGCGATAAATATTATGAACCGGACTGGAAGAGTAATAGATAATTTATTTTTTATATATATAAATAATAATCAGTTATAAAATAAAAATGTATCACTTAATACATCATTTATATCGGAGTGAAAGTCTAAAATATGTTTATAATTAACATTTTGTTGTTTTTTTATGCAATTGATACTCTCAATTAGATAAAATAGCTAGGGAGCATTTATTAAAAAAATTAAATTAATTAGTTGTTAAAATTCAAACCATTTTTGCAGCATTTTTCACGAGAGACACTAACATCAATGAATAATCTTTTCATCCTAGATTGATAGATGATTTATGATAAATATAGATAGTAAAATAATAATTTATTTAAATAAACTGAGTAATTTTATCAAAATATATAATTATTAATAGTAATTTATATTTTAAGCAGTCTTTTATAAAATTTATTATAATTAATAATAAGAGATCTCTTATATTTAATAGCCAAATAATTAGTATATGTAATCTAGAATAAATTATTATGATTAATATTATTAATTTACTATGAAAAAAATTATAAATAAAGAAAATAATAAGATAATAGAGTTCTCCATCCACAAATTTTAAAAACTAGAATACAAAAATCTACATTTGAGAAGTATTTAAGATAATAAAACATTTTTAAAATATTAAGATTAATTTATTTTAATTTTATTATTTTTAAATATTGTACTTTTAAGGAAATCATGTATTATTTAATTTTATTATTTTGGTTTTCAAAAATTGAATTGAATTAAAATAAGGCCAAATGTGTTAAAAAAGGCCAAACCTTTCATAAAAGTTTCACAAAAATCCTGATCTTTCAATTTTATCGATTTTGGCCAAAAATAAATGATTTGGTTTCAATTGTGGCCAACTCTCAGATTGATTTCAATTTGCCTATGTGGCGCCTATGTGACGCCTACGTGGCATGCTAAATATTGAAAGGTCAGGACTTTTGTGAAACCAAATAATTCATTTTTGGCCAAAATCGACAAAATTGAAAGGTCAGGACTTTTGTGAAACCAAATAATAAGTTTTTGGTCAAAATCAACAAAATTGAAGAGTCATGACTTTTGTGAAACTTTTGTGAAAAATCTGGCCTTTTTACAACATTTGGCCTAAAAATAATACATATTTCTAGAAAAATAGTTTTCTAATTTTTAATATAGAACACCTCCTTAATCAAGTTTTCTTTATTTTTTGTAATACAAAAGGACGGAAATTCTAATTTTAATTTTAGGAAAATTTCTGAAATTTAGGAAATTAACCATAGAAATTGTTTTTTAGTATATAATGTAAATAATTTAATTCAAACAAAATGACAAAAATAAAAATGCAAAGTTCCTATTTTTGGTGCGTCACGTTTTATTTCCCTCGTGATTTGACTATAAGTAATAAATTGGAATTAATTAGATCCTTCAATTCCGTTCTCGTACACTTACAAAACCCAGGCCATTTGCTTTTGTATTTTTTAATCTCTGCTTTTTATTGGCGGACCCCAACGCCCACATTCAAATCCAGTTTATTGAGCAAAGGACTAATTCACTCCCTCAACTTGGTATGAAATATAAAAATAATATTTTTAAATTTTTTATATCAACAGACCCCTAATTTAGCACTTTAGCAACAGTCACCCCTAGACACCAAAACACAAAAAGGAGAGTGAAATTGCCTAATTATAAATTTAAACCTAATTTAAGATTAATTAAACCTAATAAAAAATCTAATTAACAACCTAATTAAATCTAAAAAAACAAATGACCAACGCGCCTCCTGCACTTGTGACACGGGTTCATTTAATTCAATTTGTACTTTTTTTAGCAACTAACTCCAAAACTCTTTATTTTTGGGTTAGATTACCCGATAATTTATATTTTTGTTGCAAAAAATAGATTTAGGATAATTTTATCGAAACAATTAGAAAATTCTCTAATTTTTTTTTTGCATTCCTTGCCTCCGATTTGTATTTGACGAGTTATAAAAATATAATTTATGGGTAATTTGATCCAAAACTGAAAAAATTTGGGTTAGTTGCTTAAAAAAGTTTAAATTGAATTTAATGATCCCGTATTACAAATTTAGGGATCACGTTAATTTTTGTTCAAACCTAAAACCGCAACCGACCATCGTAATCCATCGCCGGATGCCTAATTGTCGGACACCACCTATTCTGGTAAGAAGGTGTTCATCTTCAAGGACAAACACTATTCACCCTCAAAGGATGAGCATATATGTTCGTCCATTGAGGATGAATCGTCTTCAATGGGATGAACAGACATTGTTCATCCCCTTGGATGGATTGTGTTCATCCTCGAGGATGAAGCTTCTCGCCGGAGTTGGTTTTTGAAGTTTAATGATATTATAAATGAATATTAAAAATTATTAGATGTCAATTTAATTTTTTATATATTTTAAAATGAAATTGTGTCTTGAGGGAGTAAGAGTGGGAGAGGGCCGGCCTATTTGATGATAAAATATAAATTACGGGTCTGTTTGATTCAAAAATTTTAAAAATATTTTTTTAATATTTCGTGCTAAATTGAAGAAGTAAATTGATCATTTATTCCCGGTTTATTCAACCCCACTGTATGCACCCTATGTCTTATCACCCGCTTTTCTTGTCACCTTTCTCAATTTTTGACATGATTGAATTAGGTGAATAAGAGTAATGGAAAACGGAGAGTTTTACATGAATACTGAAAAATTAAAAAATAATTATTAAAATATTATCTAAAAATTTTCTTTACAAACAGTGTTATTTTTTAAAAAATATTTATAAAAATACTACTCTCTATTCTATTTTATTTGTCCTATTTCTATTAATACATATTAAAAAAAATGAACATATTATTCCTTTTAGGCCAAATGTCGTAAAAAGGCCAAACCTTTCATAAAAGTTTCACAAAAGTCCCGACCTTTCAATTTTGTCGATTTTGGCCAAAAACAAATTATTTGGTTTCAATTGTGGCCAACTCTCAATTTGATTTCAATTTGCCTATGTGCCGCCTATGTGGCATGCCAAATATTGAAAGGTTAGGAATTTTGTGAAACTAAATAATCCATTTTTGGCCAAAATCGACAAAATTGAAAGGTCGGAACTTTTGTGAAACCAAATAATCAGTTTTTGGCCAAAATCGACAAAATTGAAAGGTCAGAATTTTTATGAAATTTTTGTGAAAGGTTTGATCTTTTTACAACATTTGGCCTTCCTTTTATACCTTTCATTATGTTTCTTGGTTATTGAGTTATGATTTAATATTATATATTAAAAAAAGACAAGTGTACTCAATGCAATAAAAATAGCACTAAATTATTTTTTATATAATAAAATACTTTAAATTTCTGCATTAAAAATATAAAATAATCAAACACACTTATTTACTATACACATTAATCAATAAACTCTATCCAAAACATGTCCAAGTCCACATTAACAGGCTTAATAACATAAATACAACATCAGTTGCAACTATTGTTGCAACTGATATTGCTCGGAGAAAAGGGTGTCACTCGTTATGGCTCGAGTGCGCTTCAACAACATGATGCGACTTGTTTCTTTCCAAAGTCAAAACGAGTTCATCGAGAGTTTATACGTGGATTAATGTCAAAAAAAATCACGAACTTTACACGTTTTCTCATTTTAATCACGAAGTTTGAATTTTCTCATTTTCATACACGAACTACCACTTTTTCCCAAATTCATACACGGTGCTGTGGTGGCACTCATTCATTGGTGTAAAATGACCTCCACCTCATCGAATTACACCAATGGAGCCGTGACACCTCAGCACTGTGTATGAATTTGAAAAAAAGTGGTAGTTCGTGCATGAAAATGAGAAAATTTAAAGTGCATGATTTTTTTTATGAATATTATGTATTACAATGAGAAAACGTGTAAAGGTCGTAAATTTTTATGACATTACCCCTTTATATATAAATGATCCATTTATTTTCGTCAAGTTTTTGTATGATTTTTCAAGTGTCTCATATTTATAGAGAAGGGAATCATGATGAAAATATGCTACCCAGATACATAATTTATGTTATATCGCATATTTGTTGGCGTTCAGCTCCAACTTTATGTAATTATGTTATCTATCATAATTTTAGTAGACAGACTTCCTATAAATTCTGCTACTTTGTTTTATGTTTTTTGTTGGTATAATTTTTTTATTTTTTTAATTAATAATACTTTTGGATATTAGAACTGTGATGCAAACACTGAGAGGATGTCAGCCATGTTGAGACATTTAGGTACATTTTTCAATTTTTATTTTCCAGCATTATACTTTAAAAATTAATATCATTTAAGTTACTGTAAACGTGGATTGTCTAAAATTATTTTTGATATAAAAAAATTGAGATCATAAAAAATATTATCTTATACTTTTATATATTCTTTATTTATTAATTAAATGTGAAATGTTTATCTGTCTTCTAACTGGGTTTAAGAAATTCTGCAGTACTAAAGACGCATCTCATTATTTTTTTAATAATTTTGAAAGGGTTATTTATGTAAGAAAATTCAAATTTCTTATATTCGTAGCGATTTAAACACAACGTTTAAAAATTGACATAACAATCTAATTTTTAAATTTTTAGCGTGGTACAGTCCAAAATAATTATGTAGTTTAAGTCATTAAATACCGCCAAAACAACATTGTTTGGTAAAAAATGGTTTGTGCTTTAAAACGTTAAAGAAAAAAACGTTAGATTTTTGTGTTAAACTTTAAACGTTATGGTTAAATCAGTACAAACATAAAAGGTTGAAATTTTATATGAAAATAACTTTATTTAATAGTGGTTCATTTGAGTTATACCTACTTATTTTATACCATTTTTAAAAAACTATTTTTAAAATAAAATTAAAAAATATAGCTCAAAGAATATTAAAATTAATGAGAAAAATCTTATAGAGGGTCGCCTATATAAAAATACATAGACATAATCACTCAAAACCCTCCACCTTTATTTTTTTTTAATTGCACCTTGACGTTGAAAAACTCTCTCAAAACCTCTCCTTTAAATTCAATTCCAATTTCACTCTGATGTAGGAAAATCCTCTCAAACACCATCTTCAGATTTTTTTTTCTATTGTATTCTAAATTGAAATTTTTTATGGTTTTGATTTTAAAAAGTCATTGGATATAATTTTAGGAAGAATGATTTTTTATATTATTAATAATATTAGTGTTTAATTAGAATCTGGATTAAAAATGAAAAAATATTTTAAATTTTTTTCATATGAAAAAAGAACAATTTAATACTTTAGGAATTAAAAAAGAATCTAAAGGTGGGAAGGTTTTGAGAGAATTTTCCTACGTCAGGATACAATTGAAAAAAAATAAAGCTGGGAGGCTTTTGAGTGATTAAGCCGAATATTTATAAACCAACTTTATTTATCATCTTTATATTCTCTTAATCCTTTTATCTTATTCTTCTTTTATTCACCATATAGTGATTTGATTGTTGGAGTTCACTATTAATCATGCATTTTACAGTATTCGATCCTTTGAAGTTTGTTCTTATTTTGCAGGATCCAGACACATGTTAGTCATCCAAATTATTATTCAGGTATTTTCTTTTGAATAATATACGAAAAATAACAAAAAAAAGTAGAGTTTCTAGCAAATTCTCGAGAAACAAACAAGAAAAGTAACATTTTTGATTATAGCCGTCTGGACAACAAGAGAGTAACAAGTGTGCAAAATGAAAAATTAATGATGGGATCCACAATTTAGTGTCCATGGTAGGGAGCCAATATAAGCCGGCCATACACATTTCCATGTCATTTATGCATCCATCAATTTACACATATGTTAGATAATCTGTCCATTATATTTTTTCATAAGGAATAAAAAAGAAATAAAAGTCACTTTCTCTCTTTCTTATGGGTCTTTTTATTTTTTATTTTTGATGATATGGGTTTTGTCTTAAAATACTTTTATATGAGTGTATAAATTTTCTTGAAATAGTATATAAGTCCAAGAAAAGTTGTTTTAAGAGAAATTGAAAAGAGTGCAATCCCATCCCTACATAGGACCAAATCTTTCAAAGTTAAGAGTATTGGGGACCATATTCTTATCTTAATACATTGCAAAGTGAACGTGTTTGTCAATGTAGAACTTGTTCTTCTTCTTGTCTACGTCCTTAGCCTTTGAAATTGATAGATTGTGAAAGCAAATATAATAAAACCAACAATTATTTTAAAGAAAATTTTTATTTCTTTTTTAGGGCTATGATCTTTTAGGTTAAATGTTAATATCAAATTTTAAGTCCTTGAGATTTGAATTTTTTTTAGTGCCATACCGCTAGACATCGAGAGTTATTGTCTTGACTAATTCAGATATAAAATTGTCTACTTTCAATCAAACAAAGAATCAGTTTACCCCCTCAACTTGTAACAGAGTATCAAAACAGTCTAAATTGGTAAAACCGTATCACTTATATCTCAAACTTGTCAAGACTTCCTATGCTGATGTGGCACCATAATTGAAAAGTGAAGTTTATAAAACTTATAAATTATTCTAATTAAACTAACCTAACCCTAAATCTTAATTATTTTCCTCCACTACCACCATCGTCCCTCCTTCTCCTTCTCCACCACCACCAACCACCGCCCAAAGTCTACTGCCCGATCTTCTACCTCAGTCTGTTGTTCTTCAGGAATAGATGCAGGGGGTTTGTATTTGAAGAAGAAAAGACATGCCAGTTTGTTCTTCAACGAGGAACGATCTGCTTAAGATGATGCTGCTCCTCACCGGAGCATCAACTATTTCTCATGCGAGTCTCCTCGCCTGAGAACAACATCTTGGTGTGTAAAACGTACAATTTTCTTTTTTATAATTTTTTATCTATTCCTATTACTATACTAATTTATTGAACGAAACAAAATGTGAAACAATAATGTTCATTGGCATTTCTTCCCGTTCATATATTCATATCGATTTCGATTCCCAATATTGGACCAAACGTCCCCTAAGTATATTCCTATCCAATTGATACAAATTTTCTCTTTAAATATTTCATTTGAATTTTTTATCTCAATTAATATTGTATTTTTAGTTAGGTTCTTTTTTTATTATACACATTAAATAATCATTTTGATACGGTAAAATATATTTTAAATGTAATATAAGAATATATAAATACTAACAGAATGCTATTTTTAGGGTTAATTACTTAAAAAAACCCACCTTTTAATATTTTTTCGTTTATACCCCGACATAGGAAAAAATTCATTTGTACCCTTTTTTTGATTTTTCGTTTTCAACTGTACCCCAAAATTTAATTTTTTGACAATTTAAATAATTAAAGGATGCAAATATTAAAAACAATAAAATAGAAGGGTTATATTATACTTTTTTCAATTTGTACAAATACAAATAAGTCCTTTAACTTTAAAACTATTCAAATAAATCCTAAAAATTTAATCATTTTAAATTCTTTTTATTTAAAAAACTTTCGACCTACCATTGTATTTCTTCGATTTACAAATCCGCTACCAAAACCCGATGATTTTTTTACAAAAAATAAATATATTTTTTTAAATTTTTTTCGGGAGGGATATCTGCTCCTCCTCACATGAAGGAGGAGCAGATCTGCTGATCCTCCTCATGGAGGAGGAAGAGCAGCAGAATAGAGGAGGAGCAACGGGCTCTTTCTTCGGAGATGCAGCACAATGAAGGGCAGTGCTCTTATCAAGACCACAACAACGGTTAACATCAGCATCTGTTTGAGAAAAAATTAGCTTTATAACATCAATGCTACCATAAGCAGCGACAACCATTAACGGGGTCCTATGTTCATTAACCATATGCTTTGACCCTTTCTTACGACCATTCCAAAGTCCAACCTCATCAACACATGAAGGGTTGCGTTCAAGTGATTGTTTGAAGTCTTTAACATCATTGTTAGCAGCAAGCTCAAGAAGGCTACCAAAATTGTCTGTAGTCTCAATGGTTAAGTGATTCATTTTTGCACTGATTTGTAAACTTTCTTTATGAGGAGAAATCAGAGGCACCGTCGGAGATGGTGTATGATTCAATTGCTCCAACTCAAAGCACATATTTTACTTGCAACAAGTACAGCCAAAACTGTGAACCGATCCCATTAAAATCAACCTGCACATACATACATCAGTTATATCCTGATTACGTAATCAAACCACAGAGCAACAAAAACTAAAAACATAGGAACAAGAACACTTTAATGGACCAAATTGCACAGTTAAAAAGTTCGAAAATTTTCCCGAGAAAATTTTGTCTCACTGAGAAAATGAAAGCCAGAGTCTTCACATATAGAGAAGGAAAGAGAAAGAAAAAAGCTTTTTGCTCTTCCTTCTCCCATTTCTATGCTTTCTCTTTTTTTTTTAATTCAAAAATTAATACTAATATTTTTCAGAAAATTTAGAATATGTCTAGAAAATATTTAAATACTAAATGGAAAAAGGAAATTAAAAAAAGGCTTAATTTCTTAAAAAACCCCCACCTTGCATTTTTTTTTCGTTTATACCCTGACCTTGTAAAAACACCATTTGTACCCAATTTTGAGTTTTTATGTTTCATCTCTACCCAAAAGCATTAAATTGTACTCTTTTCATTTGAAAAAAAGTTTAAAACAATCCTTCATTTTTAACTTATATACGAATTAGATATTAATGTTATTAATAGTACAAAAATACCATTTTTTTCAAAAAATTAAAAATAATAATAATTTTTTTTAGTTTTTTTAGAAAATATTTCGAATTTTTTTTAATTTTTTCAACTTTTTTAAAAATATTTCCGACAAAAAAAATTAAAAATAATAATAATTTTTTTGAGTTTTTTTAAAAAATATTTCGAATTTTTTTTTAATTTTTTCAACTTTTTTAAAAATATTTCCGACAAAAAAAACTAAAAATAATAATATTTTTTTAATTTTTTATTATTTTATCAAATTAAAAAAATTAATTAATTATTTGGATGTATTTGATTATTTTTTAAGTTTAAGGATTTATTTGTATATTTTAAAATAGAAAAAAGTATATTTTAAACTCTTTTCCAAATGAAAAAAGTACAATTTAATGCTTTTGGGTAGAGATGAAACATAAAAACCCAAAATTGGGTACAAATGGTGTTTTTACAAGGTCAGGGTATAAACGAAGAAAAAGTGCAAGGTGGGGTTTTTTTTAAGGAATTAAGCCTTAAAAAAATTAAATAAGTAATGGGGTTTAATGAATATTCATATGATATATACTTACCTTTTTAAATTTTTAACATACCAATAGTATTCTGATAGAAACCCACTTAGGGTTAGAATGGTAATTTCAGGAGTCAACCACTGACATATTAGTGGATAAGAAGGTAATGATATTTTACTTCATAATTAAATAGGTAAAGTAAAATGAAAGATAAATACTATCATTAAAAAAAATACTGATCAATTATATAAATAAATATGTATACAAAGACTATGTAAATATGCAACTTGGATATCTTTTTCAAAAATAAATCTATTAACTTGGATGTTGTAATAATTTAGGTTTTTTTTTCTTCTCAGTCCCTCATAATTTCAAGGTTTATGTTTTATTAATTTCTTAATATATGCGAAATAGGTAAATGCGACAAATATTATGTATCGAAGGGAGTACTATATTACATTTAGAAATAGAATTGGCTAAAGTTATTTTAGGGTCTTTAAACTATACGATTTTGGTTAATTAGCTTCATCAACTTTTACTTGACTTCCTCAGATCCTTAAACTTTCGTTTTTGGCCTATCGGGTCATTTAATTTTTGTTTTTTGATTCTTTGGGTGTTTAAATTTTTGTTTTTCTGATTCATTTGGTCCTTAAACGGATTTCCGTTTAAGGATTTAAAGGATCTAATAAACCAGAAAATTAAAATTTAAAGATCTAATAAACCTAAATAAAAATTGAGGGATCTATGAATCAAAAGAGTATAATTTAAGAATCTCAAAATGGGTTTATATCCAATGGTTTTTTTTTTTGAATCAACTACTCCTATGGGTTAACATTAAATTATGACATAAGATAACTAATCAAATGGTTACACCTCAGCTCATATGTATGAATGTATTTGTCATTTTGCAGGGGGAGAAGATACACAACACTACACACAACTGGACAAACAGTCAAAATTATCCTTCATTTCTTCCTATTTCATGTGAGGTGAATTTAGTTTCAATTTCTATACCATTTTGACCCTATCACGCCATTTGTAATAAAACTACAGGAAAAGTAAACAAAATTCGAATTTCAATCATCACTGGCCAATAATATTTTGCCACCTAACACATACTTTCAGTGTATTCAGACATTTTTTTACCCCTTAAATAGGGGGTATATGAATGACGTGGCAGAAAATTTAGGATGCGAGTAAAAGAAAAAAATATCCAATTTTAATAGTAGTATTATTTTCTAAATATTGATACAGATTTAATGTTACTCCATATTTAAATAAAAAATCAAATACATATATTATTATTTAAAATTAAATTATAAATTTTACGAGCTTGTGATGATTTATTCGAACTCCATAATAACTTTACTTAGGATTTCACTTTAATATTTTTATATTGTAACTATTTTGTATTTATTAATTTTAAATTAAATTAAAAATATCTATAGAAGACTTCTCAATTTTTCTGGTATTTGTTAATTAAAATAAAATCAATTTAATTAATCGGAAAAATTAAATTTCTTTTTATAATTTCGAGGAAAGAAAGAAGAAAATGTATAGAAATTGGAGAGGCAAAAAGCAGCAACAGCTGAGGAAATCTCTCTCTGTATTTTCTTTCTCTCTCTCTCTCTCAATTTTCTTGGAAAACAAAATTTTCCCGAGAAAATTGTTTACTCCGTGAAGTTAAAAACAGTGGTCAAATAAGTAGTAGATCTGTAAAACTTGAGTTTGTCGTTTTAACTACCTTGTAAAACTGGAAGTTTGTGAAACGGTAAGATGGATTCTCCCTCTTCTCTCTCTTTGTAAACCTTAAAAACCAACTCACATACATTTGTTGTACTTTTGATGTCTCTGCAATTATTTATATATTTTGATCACATGAACTCAATATCTTTGTCACGGGTCTGTTTTATGTTTATTTTTCTTAGTTTTCTTTTGGGTTTTTTTTAAAGTTTTTTTTCCCACCAAAGATTGGATCTTTATATTTGTTGATCTTTGTTGAAATTACTTGTGTTTTACTATACTGTTTAGTCTTTGGATCCTTGTTTTGGGTTTTCTATATTTGGAAATTTGGTCTTTTTTTGACTTAATTTTCTTTTTCTTGTTTGGCGGCTGGGAAAATTGATACATGTGAAGTTGATCTATGAATAGATCGCTCATTTCTTACTTGACTTAGCTCAGTCAGTTCTTTTTAGGTGGTTTGATTTCAGATTTTTAAAAAAACTCATAATAAAAAATAAATTCAAAGCTGTTGAACTCTTTATATTTGTAAAGTTTGAGTCTTTGTTTTGGATATGAGATTAGTTATTGTTGCAACAAGTTAAATTTGTTTTGATCAGTTATAGACAAAGTAAAGAGTACTGTAAGTATGAGTTATTTTTAGGATTTTCTTCATTCAGTATATTTGTGGCCAAATCTATGAACAATTTTATCCTTGTAATGAAAATAAGTTCTTTATCTGGATTTTCCTTTGGTTTGTTTACCTTGACTTTGATTTGTTCTTGTGTCATGTAGGATCGTATGTGGCAAAGTTGTGCTATTGCCAAAATTTGTTAATACCTTGTACTATGGTTTTTATCCTAATAGTTCAATAGATATGCTTCATGACTTACTTTTATTGTGTGTTTCTTGTGGTTGTAGTTACCATTTGTTTTGATTGTGTGAATTAGTTGGAAAATAATTGATCGGTTGTTTAAATTGTGTAATATGGTCGGCCGTAATATGTGTCCTTTGCTGTTGTGGTTGTTAGAAATTTGGTCTTTGATTGTGTAAAAATATTAGTATTCTTGTATATATCTGCAGGTTGATTCTAATGGGGGTTGGTTTTCAATTTCAGTTGTGTTTCTAGCAAATGAAAGTATGTACTGTGGATTGGAGCGGTTGAAAACACTTCCTCGGATTTCTCTCTATGATAGTAGATCTGCCAACATAGATATGAATCACTTGACAGTTGAGACAGAAGATACTTTTGCAAGCTTGCTTGAGTTTGCAGCTAATAACGATGTTGAGGGTTTCAAGCATACAATTGAGCGTGACCCTTCTTGTGTTGATGAGATTGGACTATGGTATGGTCGTCAGAAAGGCTCTAAACAGATGGTTAATGAACATAGAACTCCATTGATGGTTGCTGCTACTTATGGCAGTATCGACGTTATAAAGTTGATTCTTTCTTCGTCAGATGCTGATGTTAATCGTTCTTGTGGCCTAGACAAGAGCACCGCCCTTCATTGTGCTGCCTCCGGTGGGGCAGTAAATGCTGTTGATGTTGTGAAACTTCTTTTAGCTGCAGGTGCTGATCCTAATTTGATAGATGCTGACGGTCTTCGGCCGGTTGATGTCATCATTGTTCCGCTAAAGCTCCAATATGTGAAATTTAGTCTTGAAGAACTTCTCCGCAATGACGGGTCTCTTGCTGAGTGTCATTTGAGGGTTTCTACAGCCACATCAAATTCAACTTCTCCACCGCTTTCACCATCTGTAGAGAATGGCTCGCCACTGTCTTCGTCAGATTCCCCAGTAAAACTAAAGCTAAATGATGCAACTCTATCTACTACTTCAGAGAAAAGGGAATATCCCGTTGATCCATCTTTGCCGGACATCAAAAACAGTATATATTCAACTGATGAATTCCGAATGTACTCATTCAAGGTCCGGCCTTGTTCTCGTGCCTATTCTCATGATTGGACTGAATGCCCATTTGTTCACCCTGGTGAAAATGCTAGAAGAAGGGATCCTAGGAAGTTCCATTACAGTTGTGTTCCATGTCCCGACTTTCGTAAAGGGGCTTGCAGACGAGGGGATATGTGTGAATACGCTCATGGAGTTTTTGAGTGCTGGCTTCATCCAGCACAATATCGAACTCGGCTTTGCAAAGATGGTACAAGTTGTGCCAGGAGAGTTTGCTTCTTTGCCCACACAGTGGAGGAACTCCGTCCATTATATGTATCTACAGGCTCTGCTGTTCCTTCCCCGCGCTCCAGCACTTCTGGTGCTAGTGCTATGGATTTTGCTGCAGCTATGAGCCTCTTGCCAGGATCCCCTTCGTCGGTATCCATTATGTCTCCGACACCATTCACTCCACCAATGTCTCCATCAGCTAACGGCATGTCCAATTCTTCTGTAGCGTGGCCCCAACCAAATGTTCCAGCCTTACATTTGCCTGGAAGCAACTTCCAGTCAAGTCGCTTGAGATCTTCCCTTAATGCAAGAGACATTCATGCTGACGATTACTGTATGCTGCCAGATTTTGACGCGCAGCATCAGCAGCTTTTAAACGAGTTATCTGGTCTTACTCAACCACCTTTGAGTAACAACTCATTAAACCGTTCTGGTCGTATGAAACTAGCTCCTTCAAATCTTGATGATCTGTTTTCTGCGGAGAGCTTTTCTCCTCGGTTCTCTGATCAAGCACTGGCCTCTGCTGTTTTCTCTCCAACACACAAGTCTGCTGTTCTCAATCAATTCCAGCAGCAGCAAAACATGTTATCACCAGTCAACACAACTTTTTCTTCTATGAATGCTGACCACTCTCTGTTGCAGGCCTCTTTTGCATCAGGCCGGATGTCTCCTCGAAACATGGAACCTATCTCGCCTATGAGCTCCCGGATGAATATTTTGGCTCAACGCGATCACCAACAGAAGCTTCGCAGCCTAAGTTCTCGGGAACTAGGCTCCAACTCTGCCGCCTTTGTTGGCTCCCCAACAAACTCTTGGTCAAAATGGGGCTCTTCAAACGGGAAACCGGACTGGACTGTTAGCACCGATGAACTTGGTAAGCTTCGCAGGTCAAACTCATTTGAGCTTGGCAACGGAGAGGAGCCCGATCTATCATGGGTGCAATCCCTCGTTAAAGAATCTCCCACCGAGACGAAAGAAAAAGTTGCAACTCCTGTTTCGAGTAAGATTGCAGCTAGTGCCTCATCAAGTGAGAGTTCAAATACGAGCTCCCAAATCGATTCAGTTGATCATTTGTTGGGGGCATGGATGGAGCAGTTCCAGATTGATCAGCTTGTGGCTCAGCAAAACTGAAACCAAATTTTCAAAATGCAGAGATAGAGCAAACAGGCAAGGTTTTTGGTAAATATTTTCATCTTCTTTTTGGAGTTATCTTGTTAGTGGTGTTGATGGTAACAGTTACAGAAGACTAGAAAAAGTGAACAAATTCACTTCGGAAAAGGGAAAAACATTCATTTTCACCATTTTTATTGTTACAAAACACAAGTTAGAGAACAAAAAAGGGAAAAGGGTGAGATAACATTTGGTCTAGAATCAAAAGAATTGAGCCCTGGCTAGGTCTATTAATTCTTTACCAATATTTTCCAATTTTTAAATTTCTATTATTATTGTCATTTTTTTAACATTCTATGAAGAATATGTTATTGTAACTAAATTGCTATGTTTGTCAACTCTTAATATGTCACCATGACCATGAGACTAGACTTTTCTTGAAGGTTTATACTTATGCAACACTTCTTTGATGTACTACTTAGAATAAGGCAAAAGGTGACTGCAAAATCGAACTCGAGACTGAACCGAAATGCTATAGCACGTTTCGGTGCGATAATAAAAGTTAATAAATAATATAATTAGTCTATTGTTGATATCATTTTCATTACCTTTATTTGATGCATTAGCTAGTTATGCTGTATTTTGTTTAATCTCTTATCTCTTGTTAGTGGGTCTTTTGGAGATGGATTTGGAAGCTTTTGTGCTGTTTGTTGGATTCCAAACCCAAGTAGTGGGATTTGAGAATTTATGTGAAATTAGCACTTTAAATTTTTAAGTAGATTTTATCCACCACGTCATCGCATTTTCGGAAGATGGATTAAATATATGTTTATAAAAAGAATCTTTAATCCTTATAAAGCAGATTAGCATTGTTTTCTAAATGTAAAATTAAGAAACATTTTCACTATTACATTTTACTTGAGCAACAGAAAAGTAAAGTGAAAATGTAATAGTTAAAGTTGTTAGCACAAACCTTCTATTTCAAAGACATTTTTCTAGCTATGTGAAAGAACTTGAAGTTAATGATTCTTGATATATTTCTTTTTCTTTTATGGGTTTGATTGGTACAAGTGACTTTCATTTAAAAGTGCGAAACTAATTTATTTATAAATAATTATGATATTCATGTTTGATGTGTTCAAATTAATTAAAATATTATAGAATTGATTCAAATAGATTTTTTTTATATTAAAATATTTCTGAACCAAAAAAATTAGGTGTTTCGTTTTGTTGGTCTTAACTTTTAAGTACTGGATTCAATTAATTTGAACTGAAATTTGATTATTTTAGAAGGAATTATTGGTTGATTTTGTTGATTTGATTTGTATAAAAGTTGAATTTATTTTTGTCCTGAAAATTAAATCAACTTGAATTGACAAATTAATTTTTTTAAATTATGTCAAATCGAATTGAATTTGTTGATTTTAATTTGATTTGATTTTTGCACTCTCTATTCTACACACATAATCTTCTTTTCCTATAAAAATAATACATCAACAAGATGATAAAAGAAAAAGCACTATTAAGGTGGCTTTCACCTTTCGGTGGCATGGTTGATAAGTAAACTTCAGTTGTCATCTTTTTATTGCTCTTTTTTACACTAGCTAATTAATAAATACTAAAACAAATTAAATGTGTCAATGCCTAGTCTTTAAAGCAGAAGAAATTACTTGTGTTTTTCCTTTTGTTGAGTTTTAAATAATGAAGAGCAAGAAAAAAGTGTCTAGAAAAGCACAAAAGATGAAGTAGTGCATGAAATAGACATAAAGAAATCAAACAAAAGAAAAAACAAGAAATGTATAGAGAGGATGTTTTTGATGAAATACTTTCTTTTAGAACAGACTGGTAATTTTGCTTCTACCAATGGTACCTATAAGATGTTGACTCATTTAGGTTTTGAAAATGAGTTTTATAGGTTGTATCATCACTACTTTTGTTTGATTGTTACAAAAGTTTGATTTGGACTCATGACATTATAATTTAATAATATAAAACTCAATAAGCCCGTGCGGATTTGATCTATTGGTCTAAGTCTCAGCCATCTGACACCAAAAGTTGCGGATTCAGCCCCGCGCGGCTTTACTCTTTCTTAATATAAAGTGGTTGGGGTTGGATTGATAGTCATTATAGTCCGAAATTATTAGACATGTGTTTGCGGGCGGTGGAATGACTATAATATTGAATCTCGGCTCAGTAAAATGAGTTCTCGTCATTAAAAAAAATTCAATAGCAAAGAGTGAAAAAGTTGGGATATTTGCGTTTTATTAATCCCCTTCCAAGAAGAAAGTTATGGAAAAAGTTGATTACATCCCCATTATTATTCTTTTGTGCTTATTCCTCCACTTGTTTTTACTACTTCTATTCTTTCTTCTTTTGATGCTCATATTTTATTTTCTTATTGGAAACTTTTTTTAGGTCAAGTTCTCTAAACACTCATTGCACATAAATTTTAATATCCATAACTTATAACGTGGCGAATGTATTTATTGTACAGGAGTGAGTAAAAATTTGGTTAAATCAATATCGAATTGATTTATTTCGCTTAAATTTGATTAGAAATTTATAAATTTTGATTTTAGGTTCATTCAATTCGAAAAATGATAAGTTTTAGTTCGATGCTGTTTTAGGATTTTTGAGTGGCTAATTATCTATTTATTTTAGTTCATATTCTTTATAATTTTATCCATTTTAGCCAAATTGACTGGATATATGGATTAATCCGATTGATTATACTTTGTACTTTTAAAGTTTTGGTTCTTCGACTAATTAGGTTCAGTTAGAAATACACAATTTAATGGTCTTGATTAAAATATCAAATATGTCGGGGGTCTAGATGTACCCTTTATTTTGTTATTGTATAATCTTCCAAATAGGTCCATCCAAGTTTAATTAAAGTAGTGGATGCATATTTTAATCAAGTCTTTAAATACCTACCTCTTGTTGAATTGAATGCCATTATGCTATCATTATCATTTTATTTATTTAATGTAATGCTGTGTTGGTTTTTGTACATCTTAATTTTGTTTAGAAATTGGAGGTTAGATTTTGGTGAGCATCATGGGAGGTAGTTTTGGTTTAATTAATTTACTGGTTAGTGGTTAGAAAATTTCCTAATTGGAAAATCATTATTACAGTTCAATGCAATCAACTAATTTCTCTGTCAAATGTAGAATTAGGATTAGTTTAAGTGAGGTCGCGGGTTCGAACCGTACTCATGTATGCAGCCGTTTAAAATTTGGGGTCAGAGCTTTGCCTCCCGTAAAGGACCTACCCGACTCGAGTGGGGATTAGTCTGAATGTGAAAGGTTTAAAGGTGCCGTTTCATAATTGAAACCCGTTCAGGACACCTCATGATCAGATAAAAAAAAATATAGAATTAGGATTGTGAAATTTAATAAATTCCTTGGACATGATCTTTACTATGCTTGGTGTGGTAGCTCAGAGTCATGTTGTTATTTTAAGGTATTCTGATTTTTATAGATAAGTTTTATTATACATATAAATTTGGACAATTACAGAATAACCATAAATTTTAGCACATTTTGTAATTTTTAGGCCAAATCTATTTTTGGCTCTTGACTTCTACAGTCTTATATATTTGGTTTGTTTTTAATTTTTGTTTTTATTTAGTCTTTGTATTTAATTTAAAATTTTATATCATGGTTTGGACCAAAAAAAAAGGAGTGTGTATTACGCTCTCTGTGAAATGCACGTGAGACTGAATTTGAATGTTCACCTAACTCAATATATTGGTAAGTCCGGTCGCATTCAACTTAAAAAAGAATCGGATAAATAAAAATGTACAAGTACTACTGTCTATTAATTAAAAAAATTAAAGAATGGACAATACAAACAAAAACATAGAATTATTAGAATTTTTTGATATTTTTGATGAAGAAATTGTTAATCATCAACGGCGATTGAACCATGTGCTCACAATTTATGTACATAAAATGATCCATTAAATAGAAAACAAATATTCTATGTATTTGTTGAATATCTAACTTTTAAAAAGAGACCATATAAATGAAAAATTTAAAACACAAGAGTCTTATGATAGGTTAAATTTAAATTTTATAACAACTTTCAATTTTAATAATTAAATCGACAAATTGCTAATATTTTTAAGATTCGATATACAATGGTATGGTAATATATTTTAGCATCGACATTAGTATTTTATTATCAAAAAAATTACATAGTATTTTCAATTATAAACAAAAATAAAAGTTCGTATTTGAAATTACCGAAATTAAAAACTTATATTGAAGTGCAAAACACGTAAAACTTTCTAATTTGTTGTAATAAATTATGTAAATTTTCACCCTCCTTTTTATAGGTAATCTACAATAAGAGTTTATGAGCTATAGTCTCGTTTTTCCTACCGTTTTTAAACTTTAATTCTAATTCCAATTATTCTTAAATTTTTATTTAATACCTTGATTGCTCTTGCCATTATTCCTATGCCGTTTTCGTCGATTGTAATGAAATGGAGTGCCAACTTGAGTCTTATGAATGTCTAAAGCTGCCACATGACGCTTCGCGGAAAATCTAAAAAATTTAGACGTTTATAGAGGAAAATAATTCCCACATCTCATTATTAAAAATTGACAGAAAATATCGATGAATAACTATAAGAATAATTAAATAATTAAATAAAAGTTTTAAAACAATTAAAATATAAATTAAATTTAAAGAACAATTAGGTAGAGAGACGATAGTAAAAAAAATACAATTGATGTAAATTACCATATCTTTTGTTTGCTCTTTAAGTACTAAAAGAAAAAAAATGTATTATCAATGAAATTTCAACATTAGCATCCATTTCAGTTAAACTTTGAAGGCTATATTTAAGTTTTTTTTTTCTTTTTTTTTATATTTTGTTAAATGATAATCATCATTGAGTGGGTGAGAACTGAAAAGATAATTATTGAGTGTAAGAGGTAAAGAAAAACACACTAGATTTCATGAGTCATAATATGAGTGGGTGACTATCTTTATCTCAAAACTAGACCTACCAAAGAGTACTCTTTAAAACGATTTTAGATTTTTGCAAGAATTGTGCAACTCAGTGGAATTGCCAGCACTGTAAATTAAAGAAGCAGATCTCCATTTTATATTGAACCATTTGGTATCATATCATTATATTATATGTATATTAACATAATTTAAATTACACAATAAATGTTCTTCTAATACCCAATTAAAAGAGCTTTATGACATTATATAAAGAGAGGAAATTGCGTAAAAAAGGATCGTTAAACAAAAAAGGAGGCCGGACGAGATGATTGAAGAGAGAAAATAATGTCGAAAAAGGTGAGAAATAACTAAAAGTAATTGTTGAATGACGGCTATATAAATATTTTATTTCTCCTTTATTTATATAAATATCTTATTTCTCAATTATAAAGTGGAATTATGCTTTGCCAAAGGAAAAAATAGTAAAAAATGGTAGTACATTAGTCAATGGAACCCAATTAATGTATATACTTATATCTATGTTTTTAGGCTTAATTCCTTAAAAAAACCCCACCTTGTACTTTTTTTCGTTTATACCCTGACCTTGTAAAAACACTATTTGTACCCAATTTTGGATTTTTATGTTTCATCTCTACCCAAAAGCATTAAATTGTACTTTTTTCATTTGGAAAAGAGTTTAAAACATACTTTTTTCTATTTTAAAATATACAAATAAATCCTTAAACTTAAAAAATAATCTAATATATCCAAATAATTAATTAATTTTTTTAATTTGATAAAATAATAAAAATTTAAAAAAAGTATTATTATTTTTAATTTTTTTTGTCGGAAATATTTTTTAAAAAGTTGAAAAAATTAAAAAAAATTCGAAATATTTTTTAAAAAAATTTAAAAAAAATTATTATTATTTTTAATTTTTTGAAAAAGATGGTATTTTTGTACTATTAATAACATTAATATCTAATTCGTATATAAGTTAAAAATGAAGGATTGTTTTAAACTTTTTTTCAAATGATAAGAGTACAATTTAATGTTTTTGGGTAGAGATGAAACATAAAAACTCAAAATTGGGTACAAATGGTGTTTTTACAAGGTCATGGTATAAACGAAAAAAAAATGCAAGGTGAGGTTTTTTTAAGAAATTAAGCCATGTTTTTATAATGAATACATGAATATTTATGTACAAATTTGAAACAAAAAATAGTAATAGTAATAATGAAGAGTGAGGGTGGGTGGGTGGGAGGTTGGTATGGTGTTAGCCATATAACCTAACAAATTTTCACATTTGATAGTCATTAATAAAATCCAGAGATTAGGTTTTGGTAACCAAATAAATGCCCTGCTATTGGGAGACCTGTCCTCATGAGACTTGGAATTATGTTCAAATAACATCTTATTTTGAGACATGCCCTATTTTCATGATAGGGATGTTTCATCTTATTATATCAGTGAATAAGGATAGATTGCTGAATATAGATTTTCATTTTTCTATCTCCCAAACTTAAAACATTTTAATTTTACTCTTATAATTAGAAGTAATGAGTGGCATTTACGTCGACTTCCAACATGTGCATTCGTCTAAGGTTAAATGTTTACAAATATTACGTCTTAACACTCTATTATTTTGTTCGGAGGTGTACCAACGAGCGTTTTTAGGATACATTGCTCACATCGGCATAGTAAATCTAAAAAATGAAAAAAAATCTTAGATAGACCGAGTTTATCACGTCATCCGTAAATTAATCCAATCATATGATAGCACCTCATTAAAATGATAGCAAATTGAAATATTATCATTAAAATCTGAACATATTTATTACAATTTTGCCATTATTTTAATGCGATGTTACCATGTGATTAGTTTATTTTACAGATGACGTGATAGATTCAGCCTCCTTAAAAATTTCTGCTAAAAAAATATGTATAATTTTAGTATTCATAAATCATCAAAGACGAAATGGATTGTCAAGTTTGATTCATATAACATACAGGCCAGTGGTGTAGCCAGAATCCGAAAATAAGGGGGACAAAATAGAAAAGAAATTCATAAAATATATACAATCTAATTTCTTTTATAACTTCAATATGTAGTAATTATCTACATCACAGGTTAAATTTAGAAAAAAAATTACTTTAAAAATTTGTAATTTTGAAAAAATAAGAGGGGCAAATGCCCCTCTTATCTACGACGTGTCTCCGCCACTGATGATACAGGCTATGTTTAGTTCATGCAATAGATCCCGAAATAGAATAACTATTCCGTATTGAATAGTTATTTCTCAATTTAATATGGAATAGTAACTCCATGCAATTGCTATTTAATGATTTTATGGAATAACTACTCCTCTCAAAAAGTAAAAAATAGCTATTTTTTTTAATAGAGATAGATATTACATACTACTACTACAAACAAAGTTACAAATCTACAAAGCTACAAACAAAGCTATATATATATACATACTACCCTTTTTATAAATATGTGCAAATCCGCCATTCACGTCATCCACACCGTTTACGTTGAATGTATCTCCGAGCTCGCCAATATGACGGAATGATGCCGCAGCCGCTGCTTCTGACGTGTGAGCCTTCTCCAGATGTCTTCTCCATAAATCTTCTTCTTTTTTGTTTCTTTTTGCAAGGAGGTTTGAACGCAGGATTCTTGGGACTTATACCTCACTCCTTAGCCAACTGAGCTAGAGATCATTGGCAAAAAAAAAAAAAATAGCTATTCCATTTCTCATGGAATAACTATTTTATTTCATATTATTCCATTTTATAAACCAAGCATGGCCAAAGAGTAACAAACACTAAAAGAGCACCAACAATGAATTTTCAAAAGTCCATTTGGGGAGTTAATTCGATCAGGGGCGGAACCTGGCTATATGCCTGAGGGGGCATCCGCCCCTGCAATTTTTTTAATAAAAATACTTTTCAACTTTTTTATTTTTCAAAAAAATATAGTTATCGTTATATATTTCACTCCCTAAATTTTCTTTGTATAATTTCGTCCTTCTATTTTACAAAAAATAGTTCCGCCCCTGAATTTGATAATATGTAAGTAGAGAACGATAAAAATGGGACAGTAAAGAAGTATGGAATAGAGAATAATAAAAGATAATGTTTAGAGTTTGTTTATAAATATACAATTGATGTTATTTAACTGTTCTCTTTGTCCCTCTTTGTTATACTGCTTGATATGATATTAAATAATAAAGTGATTCAATTTCTTATTTAGACTATACATTTTGGCAAATGAAAAATTGAAACATAAATAAGAATGGATTTGTGGTACAAAAATTAAGGGTTAAATAGTGTTTTTCTAAATGTATTTAATATCCTTTGCTCGAGCAGAAACACTTACGAGTAATAAAGGGAACCTACCACATTCTCTTAATGTTTTTTTTGGATAATTGGGGAGGGGGAGCGCTTGTGGGAGGATATGAACCCACGACCTTGGCATTTGCTGCCGAGCGCTTATACCATTTGAGCTACAGGTCGTTGGTACATTCTCTTAATGTTAGTTCAGTTTGATTATGATTAATAATTTTAATTTTTTTAGTTAATTTAGTTAAGTCTGGTATTTAATACCATATTTTTAAATTAACTGAATCAATCGAATTAATCGAATCATATATATACATACATAACGTTATTTATTAAATAAATTAGAAATTTAAGATATTTTGTAATTTTTTAGAGGACTTTAACATAAAAATTAATTATGTTATTTCATTTTTTTCATTTTTCATTTTTAATAATTAATATTAATGAAATTCAATTGCTCGGTTAACCAAAATAAACAAATCAAATAATTAATTTAGTTCGGTTATAATTTGGTTATCTATTTACAGTTATGAATTTTTATTTTTATTTCTATTGGATAAAGTGTATGCTTTTTAGATTGTTTTGTCTCCACCCAAGGAAATAAATTTGCACATGTGACCCCTGTCTACCTCATATATTAAAATGCACTAAAATTCAGTTAAATGAAGGTAAAAACAAGGTTGTAGCCATGTCATACTAACAAGAAGTCAATGCGCATCCGCAATAGAAAATCTTTCAATTATTATTTATTTTTTAATCATTAAAAATTCCATATGGATAACACAATTAAATTGTTGCACAAATGATATAACACAATGGTTGTATACTTGTATTGGATAATGTTCCAAAAACAAGCCCTAATACAGCAACACAACACCAACTATTACAGTGGTAACACAGTAACTCCTTGTATACATATATTATGCACTCAGTTTACAATTTTAAATAATTTCTATAGCTATTTTGCTGTCAAATGCAGCTTTTCTCAGATGGAACAAAGTTTGTAAAGAAGTTCAATATTTACATAGTATTAGCTAGTGAGGATCAAATACATGTAGGGGTAACCACTGGCTTAATAGTCAACAATGGAGTGCTCGATTGCATCGCATAATGCATGAGGTCGGATGTATAAAATTTGTAATTTCTCTAATCGTGTAGAAACGAGCCCAGACTCATTGATGATGCCGGGCTGCATAACATTTTGTATTATGTACCTTTTGGGACTCGAACTGCATAAGCGATGTGCAGTCATTGCTTCTACAATTAAAGCCTCTTTGATATGCAAGTAAATATCATGTCAAATCATATGGATGAAAAAAACAAGGAGGAAGTTAGCTTAGTTCTTAAGAAACGTCCACGGTCCCATTCCAGTTCCTATCCTGCATATATATATATATAAATAAAAACCTCAGATAATGATCATTGATCAAATGCACCAAACTAAGATCTCCTCAGGATTGCTAAGTTATATTTTAGTTACCTCAAAAAGCCAGCGAATGCACGTAAAGCCATAAAAATGGTTAATGCAACCCAGATGCCAACAAAGCCATAATGTGAAGATAGTGTAAATAAGCATGCAATGCTTGCTATTGCCACCAAAACCTGGATAAGATTTGAAGAAAATTTACTCGTGATTACATATATTTAGTTCAGTGATGCCTGGAAGATCATGAAGCTTGCTTAAACATTTCAAAAAGAATTGCTAAGCTGAAGAACAATTTCAGTATGGTAAAAGTTAAACAATACCATTGAGTATGCAGAATATGCAAAGTCGGATGCCCCATAGTTAATTCCGTCAAAGACGAAGGCTAACACATTAATGGGTTGAGTTGCTGTAACAAACTAATTAGCAAACAGGAAAATAGAAAAAGAAGTGTTAATCCCAACTTGGTCAAGAATCCAAGCCATGAAAGAGCAAATACCCTATCCTTAGGAGGAAATGAGAACAGGGGCGGGATTTACCGGTATGCCCACACTGATAAGGTTCAGCACATTGACGTCTTCTGTAAAAAATGCTGAAGCAAACTGTAATCCTACTAAAATGATAATTGAAAGCAGTAGCCCAAGGACCAAACCTAACTGCGTTTAAGAAGGTAGCGGATAATTACATTATTTAAAAGAGAGGTAAGTAATTCCATTGATAAGTAATTATCGTACCTGCAATACGCGAGTAGCTGTGGCTTTAGCCTTTTCATAGTCATTTTTTGCAAATGCACTAGCAAGGATTGCCTGGAAAATGTGGAAATAGGTTTAGAGGACGATTATTATGTTTATTTATTATAACAAACAGAGCCGAAATGAATTAGCACACGCGACAACTGCTAAAACTCAGGACACGATGGAGATGACGTTGTTATGGCTAATGCAGATACATTCTCTTTAAAATAAAAGATTTCTTACTTGTCCAGCAACAGCCAGCCCATCTGCAAGCAAAGAAGTTGACATGCCCATCTGCAAGCAAACTTGAAATGCAGCCATTGTAGTAGATCCATGTCTTGCAGCAAGTGATGTTGCCAGGGTGACACAGAATGTTGCAGCAATTACCCTCATCAACAGCAAAAATCCTTGATGGAAGCACATACATTGTCTACTATAGTTAATGCTAGTACCGCATAGAAAGAGGAAGCTACAAGTTCACATTCATAATCATAGACGTAGAGAAGTGAGCAAAAAAGAAAACATGGCCTACCATTTTTAAGAAATCGACTAAATTGTAGATCTTTAATGCTCGGAGGCAGTAGGTCAACATGTTCAAGTAACTTCAACAGCAATATCAATGAGATCAAGTACCTGAAACGTCCATTTAGAACGGTGAACTTTTGAGCCTAACCAATTAATTCTCATATACGAATATATGCACAGGCAAGAGACCAGAATTAGAAAAAAATGCAATTTCATAACAAAAATATAGTGCATAAGAGCTTACTGAGAAATAACATGAGCAATGGCTGCACCACTGACGCCAAGCCGGAATAAGAATATAAAAATTGGGTCTAATACAATGTTTGCTAAGTCTCCCACAACTACATCAATGCCAACAGAAATAATTCATAAGAACTACAACCATGATTTTGAACTAGTAAAACAGCAGATATAATGTGATGTTTTTCTCTATTTTTACAAAACTAAGCATGTGCTGGTGATGTGAAGACTGAAGACCTTATTTGCAGAGAACAACTTAATAAGAGAATGCATCAGATTAAGTTTCTCTCACCAGTTGCATACAATGGAGTTTTTGTGTCTTTAATTCCTCGAAAAACCCCTTGCATGGCTAAAGAAAGAAGAACAGCAGGAGCACCTAGCGATCTCAATACCAAGTATTGTTGTGCTGGTATTAACATGGGGGAATCCTGCATAGTGGAAATTCTTGTCCTTAGAGAACTTGTCTTTTGAGTTTTAAACAGCACTGAATACCGGAGCTATATGTACATTTCTAGTTTTTGACAAGTAATGAGGTGTAAAGCAAGCCACAAATGGACAATAGAAGACAATCTATCACTACTTAAAAGAAGCTCCTAGCTGCATGGAAACAGGAAAAGCTGAAACGGAAAACAGCGAAAAGACATTTTTTACAAGAATTGGTTATAAATATAAATTATGGAGTTTCAAAAGTGTTTCTGGATACGGAAACAAGACGGCGACACATAGAGCCCGATAAGTTTTCGTGCAACATATAGGCTCCAACCCAAAAAGGCTTACCAGGTTACTATATTGCTAGATTAAAATGATGCAAGAAACAGCACAAGAAGAACACTTACAGAATATATACCCATGTAGCTCAAGATGGGTTTAGCAGCAAAAATGAGCAATAAAGCTTGGATTATGCCAAGCACACAACCAACAATCAATGCTGAAGAAGCAGATGGTATATGCCTTCTTACAGAATCCCCTTTGTTGAAAGTACTGCTTACCGGGGATGATTTGTTTGTGGACTCTAAATTAAGACAAAAACAAAGAACATGTTATGTCTGGCAAGACTATTCAGAAATTCAAAAGACAGTCTGAACAAGGACATGCACAACGGTGCACTATGAGCATAGAAGCAAACTATCTAATGATTTACAAAGGAGCATCCCTTCTTCAACATACAGTAAGTGAGATAATAGGAGGAACCTACCAGCTTTCGGTAATAGCTCTTCCATTTCCGTAGCGACAGAACCATCTTCAAGTGATGCATTTTCATCTGTGCTTAACTTTCCGGTAGTATCTTCTTCGGCAACAAAAGAAGTTGTAACACTTACAAGTGGGAATATTGCAATTTTTGATACTTGATTGAAAATAGCAATCGCAACACCCACAGCAGCAAGCTCCACGGGTCCTATAAATAAGAATTTTTTTGAGCACTGACAACAACAAAAAGGAATACTAAGAGAGAAATGTCAGATTTGAAATGGCCAGGTTCCATTTGATCGAATTCATGTGGTAGAATTCTACTCAAAGCTTTTATACATTTTAACCATACTCCAAAAAACATCAACCAAAGATTGTTGAAGTTCCCTAATTCTATTGTTGCCAATGTACTCGATAGAGCAAAATACAATATGTCCAAATCCATTTTAAACATAACGGCGATAGGATAATAGAGTTTAATTTCAAGCTAGGACTTGAAGCAGTTAGCGAAATGGAGAAATATATTAAATATCTTAAATGAAGTAAACGTCCCCATCAGTTTGCATTAGAATTTGTCACTAAAAACTTAAAACTACAGAAACGTCAAATAGCGTCCTTAGAGCATACTATTTTTGACAAGAAGGACGAAGGACTATGACTACAAACCTATATGGCCGATGAATGCTGTGTCGATCAGAGAAGCAACAGGATCTGCTGCTAAAGCAAGCGCTGCAGGAACTGCAATTTGTGCTATTTCTATCCCTAATTCATCCTTCCTGAACACGTTCCTGGCAAAACCATTCCAGAGTTGCAAATCAGATTTAATGTAGTCAGTCATGCTGTTTTAAAATCATTCATTATGAAAACTTAACTTGCTTACAGAAACAGCACGGAAACCTACTAACCAAGAACTAAAGAAACTCTAAAGTCACACAACTTTATTTTTGCAGTTGCACATACTCATAGGGGTTAAAGTCCAAAATTACTTAGCATCAATATTAAAACAAATTTATAAAGACATTTATCATTGATAATAATCTCATAACCAAACATCAAATAAGCCCAGAATTCTAATGAACTTCAAAAATACCTTGTGTCTTTGAAGAACATAAAAAGAGGCATATTAGCAAAATTCTTCCACAAATTAACAAAAGCATCTATGGCCATCAATATTAAAAAAAATACAAATTAAGAAAAACAAACTGCAATTACACCACCCCAAAAAAAGCAACAGCATAAATTCAAAGATTATTCCAACATGGAATAAATTCCAACAAGATAAAGAAAATGAAAGTAGAAAGAATCCATTAAGAATCAAGATTGAAGAACCAATATTTCCAAGAAATCTGTTGCACTCAAGAAATGTACACCAGAGAAAAACCCCACAAGAAAAAAATGAAAAAAAATGGCAGTATGATTAATTAGAAAGAAATGAGTGAAAATGATTGTTGAAAAAGAAAAGAAAAGAGAATCTAACCTCCCTTGGTTAATGAAACCCCAGAAGAGTGCACTAAATATAGGGATGAAGTGTATATGTCATAAATAGTAAAATAGTGGCAAACTCAAAAATCTAGGCTTATATATGTATCTACATTATTATTTTTTAGCTCTTACCATTGGTTACTTTCTTTCAACAGAAACAAAGTTTGTTTTCTTCAACTGTTTACCCAAAAATACGGGTTGTTACTGTCTATGGCTGCTGTGCTGTTGGGTTATAAACTCCTTGCATTACTCAATTATTTAAACTTTCATTTCTTTATTTTGTAAATAAAACATCATATCAATCTTGCTGATATAGTCATCTGAGAATATGCTAAAATCTTTAATCGTATTACTAATTCATTCAGATATTATGTACATTTATTTTTAAAATAAAATGAATAGTTAATAATAGTATGATGATTTTTTTATAGAAATTATAATATTTTATAACAAATAATTCTAATAATTTTTTAATAAATCAATAAATAATTAAAAAAATTCAAATAAATAAAATATAATTAAAATTATCAATGACATTGTCAATTAAATATTCTAAAACTTCATTTATACTTAACTAAAATTGTAGTATTATCTTTAATTTTTAATGCATGACGTTGTCATGATTCAGTTTTTTATTTAATGTTACATAATTAAAATTTTACTATTTCTTTTAGCACTATAATGATAGATTTGAATATGAATTTTTAAATCTAGATATTACATGTGCAAGCTAGTTAGTGACTTTGGTATCTTTTAAAACATAAGCTTTAAGTTATAAAATGTAATAATCTGGACTGATGAGATTTACAGAGTTAAGAAAAGCTCATTCTGATAATTAAAACTTAGATGCAAAAACCGAATACTCGAACCAAATTAATCAGTTCGATTCGGATTAATATTATAAAAGAATTTACAACGCAGCTCGGATCAAGTTTGAAAAAAAAAATCAGTTTATCTTTAGTACAAACCAAACCAAAACTACAAAACCACCCGAAAATGAACGGTTCAATTTGGTTTGAAATATTTTAGCCCTGGTAATTTAGCTCCTTGTTAAAGAAAAAATCAAAATTTCTGAACCGAATGCACATCCTTACCTCACAATGTCTCATTTATAGATGCATCACCAATAATCACCACATGAGCATTTTCCATGTTCAAACCGATGAAACCTGTTATTATCCCTAACAATTATTACTCTCCCAGAGCATTGTGACATAAATTTGATTGCAGTATGGCAATCTCCACATATACGCAAATTCTTCATAACTCTAATAGGCCTATTTGGAGGTAAAGCAATAAATCCAAATGCAATGGCTAGCCTTTCACTGTGATACCTAATGGTCTGTCTTTTTTCTTCACCATCAACTTTTCGCAGCACGAAACTCGTGTCTGCAACATAACCGGCTTTCTCCATTTGCTCTTCCAATTCCTCCAATTTCTGATAAATTTCTTTGGTTTTCTCGTGACGCCTTTCGCCTGCTGTAAACCTGTGAACTCTGTTACCTTCCTCGATCCAACTCAATCCCGTCTCCTTTTTTACGCCTCTGTCCCTAAGCATTTTTCTAGCATTAGCTGCATCTTCATATCTCCCAGCTGCTGCATAAGCGTTGGCTAATAGCACATTCATACCTGAGCTCACCGGACCTAACTCGAAAACTTTATCAGCTGCAAAGGCTGCCAGCTCGGTGTCCTTGTGAAGATGGCACCCTGTTAGAAAAGCTCCCCAAACGGATTCCGTTGGCTTTATTGGCATTGCGTCAATGATTTCAAGTGCTTTCTGTAATTTTCCGGCACGACCAAGCAAGTCCACCAAGGTAGCATAATGTTGAGCCCCTGGTTCAATATCATATACCTTCATAAGCTCAAAATAACTCTGTCCTTTCTCGATTAGTCCTGCATGACTACAAGCATACAGCAAACATAAAAAGGTAATAAAATTGGGCTTCATCCCGACATTTTTCATCTCTTCAAACAGATCAAACGCTCTCTCTGTATGTGCATGTTGAGCACAAGCAATCAACAAAGAATTCCACATACCAAGATTCTTAACAGGCACCTCATCAAAGACCTTAAAAGCCGCTTCCACAACACCGCATCTCGAATACAAAGAAACCAAAGAACTACCAACAAAACTCGACGAATCATAACTCGATTTCAAACACAAACCATGTATCTGCCTACCCAATTCAAGGAATGTAGAATTACCACAAACTCTAAGAGCACTAGAATAAGTAAAATCATTCACTTCCAAATCCTCAAACAAAGCCTCTTTAAACAGCCTCAACGCCTCCTCATCTTCCCCCACTTGAGCATACCCATAAATCAACCCACTCCAAGAAACCACATTTCTCTCGGGCATTTCATCGAACATCTTCCTCGCATCCCCTAATTCCCCGCACTTCGCATACATATCAACCAAAGAACTCCCAACAAACATATCAAAATCAAACCCAGTTTTAACCACAAAACCATGTAACGATTTCCCAACATCATACCTCCCTAAAAAGGCGCAAGCCTTAGTAGCACTAGGGAAAATTCGATCGTCAGGCCTTACATGCTCACAAAGCATTCGACGAAAGTACTGAATGGCAAGTTCAGGAAGCTCATTCTGAGTCAAAGACGATATAACAGAGCTCCAAGTAGTGGATGATTTCAAATGGGTCTCTTCAAAAACTTGAAGGGACAAAATTGGCAACTGGGTCTTTGAGTAAAAGTTGATAAGATAGTGGGAGACAAGTGGGATTGCTTGAAAACCTGATTTAATGATATGGGTATGGAGTTGAAGGCCATTTAGAAGTGATCTTGATTGGGTTTGAGATAGAAGAAGGTTACAAATGTATCTATATTTTTCTTGAAAAGCTAAGCTGTTCACTGCTTCATTGGGCGAGGATTGTTGAGAAGATGAGTGATTTGAAGTGGGGTTTTGTTCTTGATTGCTGAAATTGGGTTTAGTTAAGAGGTTTTGTAGGATTTTTGAGAGTGTGGGTTGGGTTTCTACGATTCTTTTAGGAACTTGGTGAAGCATTTAGATTTTTTGTTGTTGCTGTTTTTTTGCAGTTTGCATTTCTGCGGTTTTGGCGGGAGAAAACCTCAACTTTATTTTACAGGCTTAATTTTTTAAAAAACCCCACCTTACATTTTTTTTTCGTTTATACCCTGAACTTGTAAAAACACCATTTGTACCCAATTTTGAGTTTTTATGTTTCATCTCTACCCAAAAGCATTAAATTGTACTCTTTTCATATGAAAAAAAGTTTAAAACAATCCTTCATTTTTAACTTATATACGAATTAGATATTAATGTTATTAATAGTACAAAAATACCATCTTTTTCAAAAAATTAAAAATAATAATAATTTTTTTAAATTTTTTTTAAAAATATTTCGAATTTTTTTTAATTGTTTCAACTTTTTTTAAAAATATTTCCGACAAAAAAAATTAAAAATAATAATATTATTTTATCAAATTAAAAAAATTATTTAATTATTTGGATGTATTTGATTATTTTTTAAGTTTAAGGATTTATTTGTATATTTTAAAATAGAAAAAAGTATGTTTTAAACTCTTTTCCAAATAAAAAAAGTACAATTTAATGCTTTTGGGTAGAGATGAAACATAAAAACCCAAAATTGGGTACAAATGATGTTTTTACAAGGTCAGAGTATAAACGGAAAAAAAGTGCAAGGTGGGGTTTTTTTTAAGGAATTAAGCCTATTTTACAAAGAACTTGCAATGAAAAACGCAGCGTTTTAAGTAAATAGAAAATTGAACAAAGGATTAAACAGGCTCTCCAATTTGTATCTTGAGGTCAAATAAATTCATTTTAGTTTTACCTTTTGAACTTAGCACAAAAGCTTAATTAAAGCCAAGTTCATGATTTTGAAGGAAAAAACACACCTTAAATTTGACAAATTGGCTTGTTTTATCTTTAAATAATTATACAACGCAACGGTTCATTTGTGCAAATAAATTAGTGAGACATCAGCCATGTATAAATATTCATTAATAAAAAATAAACAAATATTAAAGATTTTTTTTAGCGTAAATGCTCATTAGCTTGTTGTAAAAATGACATGGCACAACCGTCGCATAAAATAAACATTTTTATCTTTTTATATTCAAATTGTTTATAGAATTATGTCACATTAGTTCAAATATGCATATAATATACCAATCATTTTTTGACAATTCATTTAAGGTGTTAAAATGAGCAATAAAACCATATATTTAGTCTTAATTGATCTTTTATGTCAATTTTAGAGGGTACATTGAAATATTATTGTCAATTAAATTCTCAAAATTGTATTTTTAATTGAATAAGTCATTTTAATCTTATTAATCACGTAGATCTAAAACTTTTTTAATTTAAGTCAAGTGAATTTTAATCTGTATACTTTAAACGCGTAACTTATTTAAATTTAAGACACAAGTTTAAGGATATAATTGACTAAAGTAATTTTTTTTACTCCAAAATGTGATTTAATTGATTAAGAAAAAGTTAAAAGTGATTTATTTGATCTTAATTTACAAACTTGAGGGCCGGATTGATCTTTTGCTCATAAAAAATTACGTTCTCATATGAGAAAACTCCAGAACCTACAATCCCTATTTTCTTCTCCATTTTTTTTTTCTTTTTTGCCACAATTCAACAAGAGTCTGATTAAATTCTGCTCAAAACTAATTAAAGTTATCAACTTTACCCAAAAATGGAGCAAAAAGAAGAGTTAATATGGAAATCAGAGTCCACAGAGTTGCCAGAATCAATGATTACAGCGAGTATAGGCAGAGCTATAACCACTCTACTCGGAGCTCGCACCAGAAAGCTTACGGACGCAATTTCTCGCCTCTCTCTCGACTCCAACAAAAGACCTGCGCTTGGGTCATTAGAAGATTCCTTATGGTTTTTGCACAACTTTGTCAAAGATGCAGTTCAAAAAGACCTCAATTTGGATGATATTCTCAATCCCATTGTTCAACAAGTAATACCCTTTTCAAATTTTTTGTTACTTTTTTACTGAATCCAAGGAAAGTTTTGATTTTTGTTCTTTTGTGTGTGTGGATATTGTAGTCATTGATGAGTAAAAAAGACTTGAAGCATGGTGGTGGTCAAGCAATGATACTTATAAATTGGCTGTTTCAAGATGGGTTTCTTTTCCAAGGTGTTGCTAGGAATCTCTGTGATGTTATTGTCAGAAAAGATGACCGTTTTATAGCTCTTGCTTGGTGTGTTCTTATTCGTAGTCTGGTGGAGTTTGAGAATTTTGTGGATCATTATGCTTTAAATGGTGAGGAGATGGTTTGTGCTAAGCTCTTTTTTATAATTGATTTTTCTTTTTCTGTTTGTATTGAAGATTGTTGTGAATGGGATTTTTTGTTTCTTATGGTAGGAATACGAGACAATTACAGTGCTTTCTTGAACATAGTTTGCTCGTATATCCCACATTTGTTGCAGATAGTACGCAATGGAAGGTAGATAGCTCCTCTCATATTGTGTTATTAGTGTGATTTGTGGCAGTCTTTTGATGAACTTGGTGCAACTTTATGGAGAAATATTTACTGATTTATCTTTGGTTTGTGAAGTTGCTCAGTAGACAGTAGTATTACTCGTACTTAGCCTACTATATAAATTAGTGGCTTGTCTGGGTTTATTGAATGTGGCCATGGGGTGTATGCTGTCCATAATCCTTTTTATGCTTTTGTAGATTAAATTTTGTAATTGCTGCTACGGATGGATACTACACACTATGTCGTTGATTTTTTTTCAACTTTCATCAAGTTCTCAGGTCTGCTGTTGTTATTGCCGGGTTTGAGGTTTTTCCAGTGATATTTCTTTTAAAAATTTGGATTTTAAAGTTTTTTTCTAAATGCACCAAGTGCATTTTATTTCGTCTAGTTTGTATTTGTAGCTTTTATTTGGTTGCTGCATGATTTAAATGTTTATATGTTGTAATGCGTTGTCAATCAATGTAGCTTACATGGTCATTAAATTCTAAATTTTTGAGGAATTGTTGCAAGTCATTGTTCACCTGAACAAATATGTGATACGGAAAATCCAATTTCCGTATAGTGTTTTTCATATTCTTTATAGTATCATGATGTACTCTCTCAGTTTCATAAGGATTGTCTTCTTTGGATGTCTCACTATATATGCCTCTTTCTATTTATACTGATGTAATTCTAGAATTAGCTTTTTATGTTTTACTCCTTATGTCTTGTAAAGATTGTCCATTATTCCTTTTCTGGATGTCTCAGAATGCATGTCTCTTTTAATTTATAACATACCTTAAAATTAGTTTTTTTTTATCCCTCATTAGATGTTCTCTTTCAACTAAACACAATTTTCAAAGTACAATTTTATTGTAACTTTAAGGATATACAAGGACAAATAAGTTAAAAGTACGAGTGTTGGCATCTCATTTATTGTTTTTTTCTGAAAATGTGTGGAAATAGAGCAAATTTTTTGGAACTGAGGGAGTTGCAATTTTCTTTCTAGCATATTGCAGGATGGATATGAGTTGCCCTCTCGTCTCTCAATGTCTGCTGCTGATTGTATTTTAGCCATCAGTGGAGCATTATCAAAGAAGCCTAAGTCTTTGAGTGACAAGCCAAAGTCAGACCGTCCTATTAGTCTTGTACCGGCTTCTATGGGAGAGAGGAAAGTGAAACAAACTTGTAAATCATCTGATGACTCAAACTTTTCTATGGCATACTTGCTTTGGGACATGATAGAGGACCTTATTACTCTAATGCAGATACTCCTTGCTGTATGTTCTCTACATATTGACCTGCATCTTTTTCTTATTTATTCCCATACTAGGCTATAATTGATGGTATTTAACTTCCTTAAATTTGCTTTCTCTTTTTCTTATATTTTATGATTTATGTGACTCAGTTATTTGCCAGAATAGTTTACTTAGGTTTTGTTTGGTGGCATAGACAGGACAGGACTGAACAAGACAAGATAAATCTTTATTCCGTACCATGTTTTGTGCGATAAGGACATGTGTGCTGTTTTATGTTTGGTTTTGCAAGAACAAGACTGAACAATACGAATAAATGACATAATGCCCATGTCTTGTATAGTGTTTGAGATTAGTAATGGGCAAGACAAAACAATATAGAAATTAAAAAAATAAGTAATCTTTCTAACAAAATCTATTTATTTACTTTTAATTATAACATTTAATAAAAAAAAGCTTTTGAATAATGTTTTCGGAATTAACCTAACAAAAAAGTGGAGACACTTGCAGCTATTTTTTTTGATTTGTGGATCTTAAGGGTTGATTTCTTGCTGCTGTATTGTCTGTGTATGCTTTCTTTCATTCATGAAGTCAAACGTCTCCAATCTTTTAGGCTAATAATTTTTTCAGACTGAATTGAATGGCGTTATCTCTGTTATTATTTTGGACGTTATGCATATCCGTGTCTCACTTGTTATAAGCAAGATCTTCTCTGATTTGAATTTTCTAAGTGTTTGCTTCGAGCTCCTCTACAATTTCTGAGCATCAGCTTGTGTATTCACTTAGATATTCTAGTGCCGTTGACTTTTTGTATTTTCATAGTGGAGCAGGAAAAGTAGGCCCTTACATGCAAAAGGAGCGGTACAAGTGCTTAAATGGTTGCAAGAGATACAAAAGCAGTATGGCTGCATTCACGATGAGGCAGGTCCTCTACCCGCTTTGTTCCTTTAAATTTTATCTACGTTTATTGTCTAATTTTCCATGCATTATGATGTGTTCATCTGCAATATGGAAGACAGGTGCAAACATTTACAGAACTAGAGCCTTGCTACTATCTTCTTGTTGGCAACACTACAGCATTCTGTTGCATTTGGAAGATCATAAATTTTCTCAACGTTGCAAAGAATTGTTAGATCAATACGTGTCTGGCATCCAGGTTATTTTTTGTTCAAATCTCTGTTTTGACATTTTTTGTAACTTGCAACATTTCATGAGAATCTAGCTTTCAGTTTCATTCAATTATAATGGTGGGCTGCATTTGGTATTCTGGTAAAAAATAGTAAAAAGGACAAAAATGTATTATGTTAAGATAGTTGGTAGTTTTGTGCCAGTGCTAGTGTTTCTGGTGGTGTGAACCCTTTTTCCTTTTTTTTCCTTTCAAGTTTTATCAACCTAAATTCCTTTTTGTACCAAATGTCCTTGAAAGGGGTGTAAATGTTATTATACCATTTTTTTCTTTTCCACCCAATGCCAAATGCACCCTTCTGTCCAACTTTTAATACATTATTAGGTGGTTATCTGTAGCTCTGCCAATGAAATTTCTGCGTAGCACTATATATATTTCATCTTTTGCATTAAGAATTTGGATTACATTGCCCATCGAGTTCTAGAAAAGGCCACGTGGAAACGGGATAAATATTGTGAAAACGAGGGAAAAAAATTAAAATTAAAATTGGTGTAGTTAAAGAGTGATAAATGTTTTCCTTGTCTCATTTTCTTAGCTCTACGTAAGATTGAAAAAGTTCATCCCTTTCTGTGTTGTTTATGAACACATGAGGGCGGGTTATGGTTTTAATCGACAGAAAGAGGGAACGAAAAAAAATTTCCTTGCTTAAACAGATCTACTAGTATTTCATCCCAATTCACGTGCTCTCTCTCTTAGTAATTTATTATGTATCTTTTTATACTGATTAATTGACAAATTGCTAATTAGAGAGAGAAAATTTCAAATGCAGTACTATACAGAGAGCCATGCCAATGACTATTCAGAGGACAAGGTTAGCAGCCTGCAGACTGGAAAGTTTTTCTTGAACTGTCTATGCCTTCTCTTAGGCCGTTTTGACTGCAAGAAACTTGAAACAATAATGTCAGAATATGGGATGCAAATATCACAGATTCTTTTATCTCAGGTGTGTGTCATTGGGGTCATGTGGGAACATATCATTAAAGTTCTGGTGTGTAGATTAAGTAAAAAAATGGAAGAGTTACAGCATACTGCTTGTCAGATCCTCTCATTTTTCCTTTAAGTTCTACTTTGAATTTCCTTTACTAGGAACATGGATACTTCGATGTAGGAGGGATAGCTGATATTTTCATGAGTGACTATCAGCTGTTGAGTGGTAAACAAGTGATTATATTTTTAATTCTGTTCCAAATTACTAATAGTTTTAAAAATTTAATATCTGAGTAGAATGAATGACTATATTCTATTTGTTGTATTGATATGTCATTCGGAGTTCAGTTTATCAATGAATTATTGTTGGAGGCATTGATTTACCCTTTTTAAGAACACTTTAAAAGATCTTTCTTGCTGTACTTATCGTTCTTTTCTTTCCCCCTTCATCTGTTCTCTTTGAACTGTAGCTGCAATGTACTGATGAAGATTTAGCAGCTGGGGCTATTTGCATATTTAAGGAAGCCATCTTTATACCATGCTATTCATCTGAAGATTGCCTCGCTGACAACAGACAGATGGATGTGGTGTTACCTTTATTGTTGAACCTTCTAGATGAGCGGGATGGCATAGCTAAAGCCGTGATTCTGCTTATAGCAGAATATTGCACCATGTATTCACTCTATTCTATTTTTCCCACGAGTATGTTGTAGCATAAAAAAACAATTTGTATTTTGTATTTTGGGGCTCAAATTAACTTGATTAGTAAATGCTTGACCAGGAGCACAAGCAGTAACTGTCTTAACCAAATACTGAAGCGTCTTGCTTCTGGAAATGCTGCCCAGAGAAGGAATGCTATGGACGTCGTATCACAGCTGGTTTGCTCGTCGTCAAAGTCAGAAATTAAACTTTCCTATCTAGGATGGTATAGTATTGTTTGCAGCAGTATCTTTCTGTAATTTTTATTTTCATTCTCACATTTTTGGCTGTTATACAAATATTTAATGGAACCATTGCAGGCAAGATATTGCAAACAACTTGCTAGAGCGTCTTAATGATGAAGAAATCGCAATATGTCAACAAGCATCTAACTTGCTTTCATTGATAGGTCAGTTTGAACAGTGCAAACCGTTTTCTTTTCCCACCCTCTTTATGGTTGGCATGATCTAAATATCACTGTATTAGCTTCAGATATTTGAAAATTAAACTATTTCATTTTGAGGATTGACGAGTTGAATTGTTAGAGTTTGAAGTAGTGTTTAGAATTGGTACAATTATTACTGAACAAATATGAGTTATATATGGGGTAGCAGCAGAACTTGTTTGGTGTATCAATTAAGACGTTCTGGAAGATGCTGTTCTCCAGTCCAGCTGGGAACTGTGAAAAATTTCAGGCTTGTATATAATGCCAGTGTTTATCACTGTTATATTTAGTGATTGCTAAGAATAGTATGTTTTGCATATATGTATCACAGTTATAAACTATGTAATAATTTCCAAATTACATTTCATGTTTTGTATACATTTATGTGGTATTCTTCTGGAAGCTTATTACTCTAACCCAAGTATTCTGCATCTAACTGGAAATCAGTACTGGAATTGTCTATTATCTAAGAATTTTCCTGCTATCCAGCTTTTCTATGAGAATAACTTGATCCAAAAAATCTACTTGGTATTATTCTATCTCATCTTAATTTTTTGGTGATAACTTCTACTCATGGTTGGTGTCGCCCGACCTTATCCTTGATTTAAGCGTGTTTCATGCTTCTATTGATGCATTTGGCTTCACCTTGCTATCGTTGCTATATGAGAAACTGAACACTCGTCTCTGCCATTTCATAGAGGCATTTTTTGTTTGGTACAGGAAAACCATTTTTAAGCAAGATACCGGAAGACAATGTATTTAAGATCATATACTTTGTCATATTTGAGGAGCCGTGCATAGCACTGTAGTTGTTACTTTTGTGATTTTTGGTAGACATGAAACTCTGATTAGCATTCTCTATTTCTCTTAATGGCTTTGTGATTCTAAGGTTTTTAAGTTTGAAAGTTCATTTGGGTGCTCCTCATAGCTCCAGCTGAGCTAGGCATTTTGTGTCTTTTTTCTCGCTGGCATTCATGTTTAAATTTTAAAAAGCAATAATTGTACTATCTCATAATTTTTATAGACAGTTTCTACTCTCCCAAAGCTTTTATTTCTTTCCTGATAATGACCTAGCATGTCACTATATGGCCCTATTTGAAGGAATTCCTTTTGCATCTGTATAATTCTTTGTGATTTATGAGGATTTTTACGAGTTTTTGCTGTACTGTTTTTAGTAAATATGAAAATTGTGATCAACATGCTCATGCGAATTATTTCTTATGTTTTGCAGACCCATCATTGGTTATGCCAGCCCTAATACACCTTGTTTACTCATCAGATGAGGGACTGCAGTCAAATGCTAGTACCGCCTTTATTGGAATGCTCCAATATCATAACCAGAAACCTGAAATTATATGTTTACTACTGGACTGCCTTAGGTTTTAATTTCTTCCTTCTCTTATTGCTTGCTGTGCAGTTTAATGAGAATTAAATGAAAATATGAGTTTCCAAATGATTTCTGATTCTGAATTATATTGAATTGCAGTCTTGCATATCTACTGAACCTTTCTTATCCCTCTCTCTCTCTGTCTCTTTCTTTTTGCAGCAATCTAAACCAAGGCCCTGATCAATCAAAAACTAATGGAGGCCTAAGTGAAGGTGTTTTCTCTTCCTGTCTTGGAGTTATAATTTGTAAAGTCAATTTGATTATCATACATTTCTTTCTCAGTTTCACTTAGTAAAATTTTTCCTTGAATTTTGTGGCCAACTTGATATTCTTATTCTCAGATTGTGTCTTTGCCATGTAAATCTCATATTCTCTATCTAGATTTAGTTACTTAAGACACTCAAACTTTGATGTGAGATACTTATCAAAGTAAATTCCAGTATCATTGTGAAGGATATTTACAAAAGATAGTTTGGTATGACTATTCTTATGAAGGATGTTTTGATATAGTTATTGCTATTTGAGAATGCCAATTGCCGAGAGAAAATGTTGAAAGATACTGTATTTGATGTTAATTCCGAGTAACATAGCATCCAGGACTCTCACAAGTGCTGGGCTGATAATGGTGGGGCTACTGTTTTCTTCTTGATTGCCCCTTCTCCTCTTCCTCTCTCTTTTTTTCTTGCTCCTAAAAGATTTTTACATATAATTAATCTAAACCTTGTCCTGCCTGCTCAAAATTTGAGGCAAAATGGAGGGTTCAGTGGATCAATTCTTACAAGCAACGTTGAAAGATTTTTGATTTTGACCTGTTTCTATTTTCTTATTGTTAGATGGATTATTTACTTTTAAGCTAAATCTTTGTATTTTGTTTGTCATTTATTGCCTTACATTTTGATATTTTGGTTTTTGATGACGTGGAATGTTAAAATTTTCTTGTTTCTTTCATCATTCTTCTAGCAATTACTGGGATTTAGCTATTTATTTTTATTCATTTCATTCATAGGCGTGTTCTTTTACTGAACATTTTTGCATGTGAGCTTACCTTGTTGCAATTTGCAGGAAAAAAGATGGATATTGATCGAGTACTAAAGTTGATTCCAGAATGGTCTAAAAGTGTAAGATTAATGATTGATTTGGTCAATTTACTAATCGATTTACTTTCTCCATCCTTTTTATGTCCATTTCTCCATGTTAACGTTTCTGCATGTGAACCAGCATGATGCGCAACTCCTGACTTTTTTTTTTCAGATCGTTTTTCAATTTCCGGACTTCAATATAATAACAGGAATCTTTTTTCTTCATTTTTGTAATTGATTTTCCTTTTGAATTGATAATATTTTAATTGTGTTATTTATAGTTGGGAAAAAAATTGTGTCCCTGTAACTTATTATTTGCTTCACTTTTTATGTTGCTGAAGAGAAAATATAGTAATCCTAATGGTAGCGATTTGGAGTTTTACAATTCTCCAGGTCTATATTTTTTGTCGCATTGCTATCTTACTCTCATCCCTCCCTTCCAAACATCCCCTGAACCTTGACACTGATAGGAAGACAGTGGTTATTGCAGGGTCTTTTTATCCACTCAACATGGGAAATATATATATATAACATTATGGAGAATTAAGGATATTTAAAAAATTTACTTTGTATTTTTGCTTGATTTTGGTAAAAAGAACTTAAATTTAGTCACTTTGTAGCATGGTATAAAAAATATATCTAACTGACAAATTTTTATTTGTTAATTATTATTGTTTGAATAATTACTTTTAGCATTTTATCGATCGGATTATATGGGATATACTATCTTATTATATCATGTCTCTTTTTTTAAAAGTTGAAATGACTTTTACATTAATTTGCAAGTAACTGTTAATTTCTTTGTGAATTGCAGTTATAAATTGTGAGATAAAATTATTATATTGATCGTTTGTTTTTACCTATATACTCACCCTATAATTGTTATGGAATACTATAGGTTCAAAATTGGAACTCCATGATTATACCCTTGATTGATAAGATGTTTTCTGAGCCAGCAAATGCAATTATAGTCCGGTTTTTGAGTTGTATAAATGAACACCTAGCAGAAACTGCAGATACGGTACTCTATCATGTTCTGTCAAAGATAAAGCCGCAAAAAGGGTTTGTACACTACACGATAAGATTATGATTTCTCAGTTCTTTAATTTATAGACGTGTTTTTCTGTTATTTTTGGAAGCCGTTAACTGTTTTACATTCAAATTTTGTTAGAATTTGTTTCTGTTTTAATTCCATTAGTGCATCTGTCTAACATTTTGATCTAGTGATAGATAATTAAACATGTTTATGGTAGAGCTTGTCCAGGTTTAATGCATTTAAGGACGTTTCTTTCTGATCAATACTATAATTTCTTTTTTTAATTTGGGAAGAGGAGCTCTTGTGGGAGGAATTGAACCCACGACCTAAGTAGAATGCTGCCCAACGCTTATACCACTTGAGCTGTAGCTCGTTGCTTCTGATCAATCCTATTAACAGCATCTTTTAAAACATTTACTTCTGTGATTCATTATTTAGATGAGCACTGGCCGACCTGTCAAACAAATTACCTTCCTACATTCTACAGGGGCATTAAAGGTCAATTGCATATTTAACTAGGAACAGTTTACTGCATTCTCGGTACTATATTTGTATGGAAGAAAAGACATTTTTCGCCTAGTTTGAGCCACAAAAAACATGACACATTTATGGTTTTCATTTTGCTTTGTCATTGTAATGCGATTTGTTTTCTGCTTTCATCAATCAAGAATTGAAGTTGTTACTGAGAACAATCTTTATATTTTTGTAACTTAAATCTAAGAGAAGTAGCCGTTATGATGTTGGTATTATGTTCTCTTTTTTACAACATTTGACTGTTTTCCTTCTAAAGGATCACTGGAGGCATTTCATCGGGATGGAAGAGTGGATCCTGCATAAACGAGGACTCGATGGAAATGCAGCAAACTCTTTTTGCACGCCTTTGTCCTTTACTTATAATCCGGCTACTTCCGCTGAGCGTTTTTGATGACCCTGAATCCCATATTATGTATGGTCAACTTCCCAGTCAAGGCATTACTCATGGTGTGTCTATGCTACTTTCCTAATCAGGCACTTTTTTTTTCTTTTTATGATCTATTTTCCTTAGCTGTATGAGTTGATTTATAGTTTCTGTTTGCTGTAATTTGGAAGCTCATTTTCAGGTGCATAATTTTGCTTAGCCCTTTTTTTTTCAAGAGTTTTGTAGCTCTCAATTAAATATTTATTAATTTTTGACTATAGTTTCCTCGGAATTAATGTTATATTATTGAACTGTGAAACTATTTGTCTTTCCAAAATTGGCATGATAGGTAAAGCATTCTAATTTATTATCAATTGTCATTTGGTTCAACTTTTTTATGTGTATTTGATCATACTTTTAAGACTTAACACATTTCAATTTTTCTGTAAAGCATATGTAATAACTGGAAGATGCATATGTAAAAAAAATATCAAAGTTACTTGACATGAGAATGCAAACAGAAACTGTAACCATGAAAAGAATTAGACTTTAGGGAAAAGAAAAAATATTAATTTTTAGCAGAAGTACATAGAAAATGATTTATATATGTACCTTAGGATTATGAGGTGTTGATAGTGTCTGAATTGTGTATGCTTATGGATGTAACATTAGGAGATGACTTCAGCTTCTATCTATTTGTGAAAGTATAAGTCATTGCATATTCAGGCATGATAGTGTTTTAAAGTTGATATAGACAAAATTTTCTGTCGTGTGCCAAAAGAAGAATCTTTGAAACTAGGCTAAATTTCTTTTGTTCATCTACTTGAGATTGAACAACAACATATAATTTGGTGATTTCGTTTTTTGGTCTATGCTTTAGATCCCATATATACAAGTCATCTTTGGAGTTATTGGTTTTTAAGCATTAGCCAGAACTAGCTGCTTGACTCCATGATTAGTTTTGCATTCTCTCCTTGTAGTTTGATGTCGCTAACTTTAGTCTTGATCAGAATGCGGAGACATCAACATTGTGGGTGAATGTGTTGCTGCATTCCTCTTACAAAGGTAATTCAAAACTCTAAAGTACCTTCAACCGTCAGTATCATGAAAGTAACCTGATTTTTTTTTCATTGCCATTGCAGAGCCTTTAACCCGTGTGAATTTGATGATGTACGAAAACTTGCTGCTGAGCTCTGTGGCCGGATGCATCCGCAGGTACATTACATAGGAAAAAAATTGCTTTGGCTTATTTTCTGTTAATGTGTCTTTGACATTGAACTAGTCAATATCTGCAACTCTAGCATTTTACCTTAGTTATGGAAAAGATTTAGACAAATAAACCCACAGCTCGGTAAAATTGGATCATTTTATCCTGAACTTTCTAAAAGTGGATATTCTGAAATTATGTTTGTTGGGTCATTTTTAGAAAGTTGAGGGTAAAACGAGTAAAATCAACCTTTATTGAAAATTATTTTAACTTTATCATTTGTTAAAGTAACACTGTTAGAGTGTTTTGATTTTGCATTCTCACTTATGGACCTTTTTTTTCTCATTGTTTTCTCTCAGATATCATGAAAATTTATAATTGTCCCTGTTTTATTACATTTGTAGGTGCTCTTTCCAATTGTCTCCTCCCTACTAGAACATGCTGCAAGTTTTCACCATATACTGAAGATAAAAGCTTGTCTGTTTTCTATTTGCACTTCTCTTGTGGTAAACATCTTATCCTATCAATTCAATACTTATGAATTGTCATCTTTTGTAGTGAAGTCTGTTAGTTTTCATTTATCTCTTTCTTGTTTAGCGTTTCATATCCAACGGTAATCTGAATTATTGTCATGTTAATAGGTCAGAGGCAGAGATGCAGTATCTCATCCTGCTATTCTTCAAATTAGAAAAACAATAAAGGCAATATTGTTATGGCCATCTCTGGATGATGATGAAGGTGAATGTTTCTACTCTTTTTTGTTAATTTCTTGGCTGTGTTGTATAGAAACTTGTCCTGTCCTGCATTTCGGCGTTTCGTTTCCGGAAATGATTTTGTAATACTGAATCTTTATATTTATAATAAATTCTTGTAAAAAAATGTTGTTTTGTTATTTTCCGTTTCAGCGTTTTCCATTTTAGCGCGTATGTTTCGGTGCAACATTGTTTTCTTGGTCTATTTCAGTTTCTAAAGCACAACATGGCTGCATTGACTGCCTAGCACTAATGATATGTGCTGAATTGCATGCTCTTGGATCATTAAAGGACTCTGCAAAGAAGTTTAACATTTCGGGAAAGATCATTGATTCCGGTAGGTGTTTTCACGCCTAGTATAAGCAGTTTTGATCAGTGTTTGAAAGTCCGAACTAGTGAGGTCACCGGCTCTCGGATGAGTAAAACTATATAAAAAAAGGGACAGGGTTCATGATCCAACTGCCGGTTCAACTGTTGGTTCAAATAGTTGAACTGCCGGTCTTCGTCCAATCTGGTTGGACCGGTTTTAGGTTCAGTTGGACCAGACAGCTGGCGTTTCCCGTTTCATATTGCCGGTCCGATTTTTAATCATTGGTTTTGATGTTACTAATGATGATGGAATTTTTTACCACTTTCTTTATGACAATTCAGAAAACTCTGCTCTTGCTTATGTGGTCCATCAACTGACGAATGATGAAAATGAAGTACCTATCTCATCGTTAAGTATTGAGAACCGTGAACCTGAAGCTGCAATTCCTTGTTCTCTTCGTCTTTGTACGGCTAATGTTCTCATAAGTGCTTGCCAGAAGCTCTCGGACCCTGGCAAGAAACCTTTTGCTCGACGAACACTTCCAACTTTGATTCGTTCTGTAGAGGTGTCCTTTTCTTTTTGTTAATTAGTTGAGGTCTATTTGTTAAAAAAAAATATATTTATCTCCATGCATATCGTCCAAAGATTTGATTCTTTCATCTTCTTCTGTCCTTTATGTAGATGATAAGGCACCCGGAGATCAGAGCTGCTTGCATCCAGGTTATGTTTTCAGCTGTCTACCATCTAAAGTCTGCAGTCCGACGATATTCAGCCGACCTTCTCAAACTCTCCCTGAAATTTCTTAGAAAAGGTTCTGAGAAGGTAATAATTATCTCCTGTTTTTAGTGATTTTTTTTAGCATCGCGAAGTACATTCGGATTACTTTAGATTTTATGTTGCAAGTAAACAATTAAACCTATGTAAATCTACCGAGTCTTATGTTTCGGCATTCTGATTCTATTTCCAAAAATATTTATGAAACTCCGGGACTTTATATGCGACTTGCATTCTCATTGTATATTGATGGTTTTTCATTGTTCATTAGGAAAAAATGGCAAGTGCAAAACTAATGGCATCACTTATGGCGAGTGAAGACGCCATTTTGGAAAGCATATCAGAGGGATTGGTCGAAGCAAGAATTGTTCTCTCAGCTATATGTTCTTCAGATCCTTCACCAGATTTACGTTTAGTTTGTAAAAATCTACTGGCATGCATAACTTCTTTCTAAGTTTTTTCCTTTTTTTTTTAACCAAGTAGATAGCCTAACCTACAAAAATAGTAGGATTTTGAGTGTTGAATGCTTGTCATGACAATTTCTATATATTATATATATATATATTTATTTGAATCTCTTCTACAAATTCCAGCTCAATATAAAATGAAGTCTATATTTTGACAGCAACATAGCTATAAGAAATCAGTTTACTATAGTGTTAAATTAGCTAATAATTATTTCATCTTTATATACATAAATGATTTAAAAGGAAAAATAAAGTCACAAAATAAAAAATTATCAAAATTGATTTAACAAAGGAAAGAAATACTAAACTTCAAACAATAGGATCAAATATTTCATAGGTTATTTGTGAGATATTGATTTTGATATTAATTTTCGCATGTAATGTTCAAAATAATAAAATTTTCAACCAATGAGCTGTAATTCAAATGTATAACTGGACAGTGAACTGTCAAGGTCATGGATTCAAATTCTCCCACAAGCGTTCTCCCCTATTTAATTATCAAAAATAAAATAAAATTTTCACTATAAAATTGCTCAAAAAAAATGTGTTGATTCAGAACAAGTACATATACTACATCCTTCAAAATCAACATTACACATATAATGTTATTAGACCACCTCCAAGAGCATGATGTGCAAATCCTCTCCACTAATTTTATAGTATATTTTAATATTTTACTATATAGATATAGTTACTTTATTACGTTGTATATTAAAATAGAGTACTGTTGAAGATAAGGATAAAATAATTCTATTTTATTTTTGATTTTCTATTTTATTGTAAATTTTATTATCAAATATTTGTTATTTTTTATTATAGTATATTCCAAGTAAGCATATATTTTATTTAATCTAAAATTTAAATATGCAACATTAAATAAAATAGATTTTCATTAATTAATTCAACATTTTATAAATAGATTATATTTTAATGTCTTTTATTATTTAATATTTTTTAATTAAATATAATTTTTTTATATATTTTAAAATATATATACAAATTTAGAAAGTATATTATCAAGAGTAATAATATATTTTACTATAAATAAATTTATGGATGTATTTTGTAAGTATTTAATAATTAATGGGTGTAAGTGTAAAATATATAAAAATTTATTGGATAAGAACATGTTGAAAATATTCTTTGAGAGTAAAAAATTAAATTAATTGTTGGAGATAAAATATTGTACAGTGTAGTTTTAGTGTAACATTCACACGATTTTGTCTCATATTGTTGGAGATGCCTTTATATAGTTCACAATCAACAACTACACATGTTTTTTTTTTGTAGATTTATAAATATTATTTTGTGTAATTTTCTCAATTCTAAAACTCTTAAAAATTTGCATTTTATTATTAACTTTTGAATTTATGGGAAGAATAATTTTTTTTCTTTTTTTAATTTTAAACGTTTTTTAAAAATTATATCAAAAATAAAGGATTAAATTGTATAATTTTTATAAATGAAAAATGGTCAATTTAAATTTTAGGGTGGAATTGAAGACTATAGATGCGAATTTTTCAAAATTAAAAGTTTCGGATAGAAAACAAAACCAAATCCATAAAATACACAACCATATTATGTCAACAATGAGAAGATTAGGGACAAAAACATAAGTTTTCCTTGTCAGGATGCAAGCAGCTGGTTCAACTACAACTACTGCATCATTAACCACCGGAAACTAAAAAACCAAACTGAAACAGTAATCTCTCTCTTTCACTCTAAACCGAATTCTTCCGGTCACCGGAGCTTTTCAAATCCCTCAATTAGCTGCATTTCAGATTCTAATTCCCAATCAAAAATTTGATTGCCCTCGCAGCCACTGGTTAGTTTTCTTATGATTTCTCTTGTTTTTTTAACTAGGGTTTTTCGTTAGAATTTAACTCTCCCTTTTCCCTCTCTTTAACATGTTTTTAGCTCTTTTTTTAATCTTTTTTGAATTTATGTGTTTATCTATATGAGAACTTTTTTTTCTTTTTTTTATATATATAATGATAATCATACTTTGTTTTTAGCTCTCGTACGACAATAATTTGTTTTGTTTGTGTATGCAACAGATTGTGTTTCCATGCCAATTACTAGTAGTGGTGTGTTCCGTGACTCTTGCCATGGCGTCTTTGATCAATGCTACCGCCTTTTCCCTTGCCTCGCGGATCCTGGTACTTTTTATTTGTTTTTATTTGATGATTAAAAGAAATCATTTATGCATTATTATGTGAAGCTGAACTATTAACTTTGTTTTATTTTGTTTATCCCACTCTATCTATGCATAGCAAGGAGATCTTCGTTGGGGTTGAAGGCGGCATTTGTGATACTACATGTGATCTATGTTGGAATTCTCTTTCTCTTCGATAAATTTTTAATAGAGAAAGCAAGACAACAGCCTTGGTATCTTCTTTTACATTTCATTGATTTTCTTTTGTCCCCTTTATACAACGTCGTTATTCAAAGTAAAGGTTTACAGATGTGTTGGTGGAGTTTAGTGGTCTAGTGACTTATGACATTAGGTAGATGAGAAACCATCTGTTTTTTAACAATGAATTTTCAGTTAAGGTCGTTTAGCTTTTGTGATGAGGGTAATATGTATTTTCTTATGTTCGTTTTAGTGGGCGGAGGGAACAATGAAGTCTATACCCAACAGCATAATTTGCAAAATAGTTATGTGGAAACTTAATAAAGAAAAAAATAAGAAATTTATGCAATACTGAATTCAATTATACATTTTATTTTGTTATCTATGAGTTGAGTAGATTCAGGGGGGGGGGAGGGAGGCAGGAAAGGTGTTGAATTTTTGATGATTTGGATACAAGTTTTAGGTGGACATCAAACATTCTGCTTTAATTTTTAAACCGGTCATGTTGCTGGTGGATGACAGAAATAGTTTAGAATGTATGGCAATAATTTGCTTTACTTGTGCTATAGAGGATGAGTAGTGAATGCAAACTTTTTCACTGTTAGTTCATCCTAAAAATATAGACATTGTGATCCCCATCCCCCCTCCTACAAATCTAGCATGTAGCTTAAGATGTCTGAATGTTCCTTTGTCTTATTGCGATTCTACCCCTTCAATTTTTGGGAGGAAAAAGGAAGAGAAAATTTTTTGACTTTTAAATCTAATTCACTAAAATATTGTAGGTTTGTGTTTGGAAGAAAATGATACCTAAAAACATGTTATGTTTTGAATGTGGCAATGGTAAACTTTTATTTAAGCTCTAGGTTTAGATTTCAGAAACATTACTGGCATTAAGGAGTGCTGGGTATCTGTGTGAATGCTCTATTAGCATGGTTATTTTTTTTTTGAATCTTTCCCTTAATTCTTCAATCACAAATATCTTTATGAATTTTATTTGACTTTTTCCCCTTCTCTGGTGATTTTGTTCCCAGGTACATTGCTTTATATTTATTATTGTTTGTTGTAACATTGACTCAATACTTCGTCACTTCTTGTTCTTCTCCTGGGTAAGTTTAATAATTGCGATTTTAGTTGAGCATTTTTTTTTGGCATTAATGTTGTTGCTTTATCCCTTTATTTTTTCTTACAGCTATGTCCTTGATGCAATGAGAGCTCTGAATGAGAAAAATGCAAAAGCTTCAATCACCTCCAAGTAAAGCACCTATTTTAAACTTGTATATTGGTAGAGTTAAGCATTTTAATAAAATGAATATGCATTACTGACTATTAAATATTATAATGTTTAAGCAAAGACAACCTGCTTCAAGTAAAAATGGAAGCATGATTATCACCGTGGATGAGAGTCGCGCTGGAAGTCACGTAGTGTCTTGGACAAAGATTGTTTTGGACATGTACCCCCCTGGAACATCCATTAGGTATGCAAATACATAAGAATATTCTTAGATGTTGCTGTAAGAGAATTTGTGCACATATGTCATGCATATCTGTTGGATATTTTGAGCTCTAAACATATAATTATATTTAGTACAGTTGAAAGCTCCTTAGTAATGAGGTGCACTTTTATTTATTGACAAAAGTGATGGCATTTAGTAGAATTCATTTAGATGATGACAAAAACCAAACATGTCCTTCTATTTCTGTTTATCATGCTAACTAAACAAATTCTTTCGTCACAGCTACTCAGTGAGGTATTATGCAATTTAAACAAATGCTTAGGTTACTTGAAAATCATAATTCTCTGAAGTTAATGTAGGGGGAGGGGAGAGGGGATGAAGCTATTTAATGTTTGTGTTTTTGAAATTAATGTAGCTGCTTTGTTTTGGTCTTTACAGGACTTTGACATGTTCCTATTGCAATGTTGAGCAGGTATTGATATTTCAATATTAATTTTACTCCCTTTGTCCCATTTTAGAAGTCCCCTTGTGTTTGACACACATTATAAGAAAGCATTGATTTATTTTTCATTTGTTTGTAAAATGTATTTAATATATTAGCAATTTATCTGAAAAGTATAACAAGGGTAAAAAAATTAATTTAAAATGTGACTAAATATAGAAAAAAAAAATGTATGGAATCAGACATGACATTCAAAAAAAGGAAGAGTGTCTGAAATGGGGACAAAGGAGTACTCTCTGTCATTAGTTTGGTTACATTATTTGTTATTTTATTGCTCCTAAACACTACTACGCAAAAATCCTTATCAGGTTGCATAATAAAACTCTTATAAATCTAGATTGTTGTTTGTTATGTAATGAGGGAGGGAGTACTTCGTATGATTAGTTTGGCTATATTAATTGTTATTTTTTCACTTTTAAACTACTACGCATTAATCTTCATCTAGTGGCATAAGTAAACTTTTACGAATCTAGATTGTTGTTAGTTATGTGATGCTATTGTCAGATTATGCAAACCGCCCTAGAGATACCTATATATTTGCTGATAAATGATGGAAGTGGGAAGTTTGGATGCTAACAAATTCATTTCTTTGATTGATTGGGTTTTACAATCATAAAAAGCTTACCATTACTAGAAGGCCAATCATTATATGAGAGCTTAACCGTGTCTAACCTAGGTTATAGAATGATGACACTATACTTTGCTGGGTTATAAGTAGCTGGTCTAAACATGCTTTTTGTTCTTCTATTTTTATGTATCTTACATTTTTTGATTACCATACATATTTTGGTACTGCAGCCTCCGCGAGCAAAGCATTGCCATGATTGTGATAAATGCATTCTTCAGTTTGATCATCATTGTGTTTGGCTTGGAACATGCATTGGCCAGGGAAACCATTGTCGATTTTGGTGAGTTGGTATCACTCTGATAAATAGCGATTAATGTGTCCCAATCTCGTGTACTTATATTATTCTCCCGCACTGATCTAGATTTAGTGAAGTGTATCTGTTCATTACATAAATGCAGGTGTTGACACGGGAGGTTAATAGTGTTTGGGTTCAAAACTATGATGGCCTTAAGTGGAAGTCGATTGTAATTTAGTTGTTATAATTAGCGCAATTATCAGGTTTGATATCAACCATATGCCAATTGATATCATGGATATGGAAGTGATAGAAGAACTGAATGGAAGTCTTATGCTACTTTTAAATAATGTTTAGTTCAAAATGATATATAATTTGAGAAATGATAAATAAGTTGAAAAATAATAGAAAGTATTATGTAATTTGATAACGTTATGTAATTTAGAAATGCAAAAATTTCATTTAGCATTCATCATTTATGATCCTCTATGATTGGACAGCTCACAGCTAGTGTTCTCTTTGATGGTTTTTGAATTCATGGACAAAATACATTTTGTGGTTAAGGATAGTCTGAGCTGATGTTTTTATCTGGATAAGATATTGCTATTTGTACCTGTAAATGAAGTAGAATTACTAAACATGGCTTTTAGCATATAGTTATAATGTTTTTTTTTTTTTTGTATTTGGCGTTCCTGTTGGTCTTAGGTGGTATATATGTGAAGAAACAGCTCTGTGCCTATGGACCGAAATCTTGTATGTTATGTACTTGAAGGCTGACATCACAAGGGCTTGGTAAGACATGTCATCGTCGTTGTCGTATTTCTTTTTGATTTTTTCTTTTAATCTTTATTGGAACCTTTTTGTATCTTATGTTAGGACTTGTTTGGTGACACTAAATTTTCCAAAGAGGGAAAATATGGACAGAGAGAGAAAAAGATCTTTGGTTGGATCTCTTCAGTGTAGAATTTTATAATTCACGCTGTCCTTCCTTAAGTTTGCATAGACCTAAGTCACCTGTCACTTTTGACACTATTTGAGAGGGGGAAGTGGGTAATCAGCATGTGTAGAGTACTCTCTACTTGGAGACAATTATAACTGAATGACAATTTGTGGTTTGAATGTTAAAATTTTAAAAAATTGAGTGGAATATTACCTGGAAATGTCAAGACTCTAAAAGAGTTGTCCCAGTTCTCTTCCTATTTATATCTGATTGGATAGTAAATTTATTTTCCTACTATTTGCAGGTGGAAAGATGCAATTGTGATAATTCTGCTGGTTACCTTGTCAATTTCCTTGATCTTTCTGCTGCTGCTCTTACTTTTCCATAGGTATTTATATTGTCCCTGACCAACTTATTCATGGCATGTTATTTCTCGCATATTTTTCTCAAGCAGCTCCATATCTTTTTCTTTTTTTAGGCGGACTAAAATATTAGAGTGATAAGTTGACTTTTCTATCATAGTCGTAGTATGGTGTATTGAATTTTCTATCTAATAATTTAAAGCCGTGCTCTGTCATTTATTTATTAAGATTATTCACCAAAATATATTAGACATTTTCTGGGGACAAAAGGCCTATTTACCCCCTAAAACTATGGAATGACAGCCAAAGCGATCCTTCAGTTAAACTCAGAGTTAATTGGGTCTTCTTATTGCTAAGTTTCCTTAATTAAGTGTACTCAGTAAAACTGCTACATTCTATTGTTGTCAACTTTGACGATCAAACTCGTGTGTGGCTCCAATTTTTTTTTTAAAAAACATTGTAAAACTATTGAAGCAATGAATTGAATTTGAATCTATTAAAACAGAAATTAATTAAAAAAAGTACAAATTCGGTCCAGCGTAGATGCCCTTCAATGTTACTAACAGAGAGAAGGGAGCTTGTGAATATCAGATCTTAAACTCATATAACAATTGTTGAATACAAGTGAGCAATATAAAAGAGGCACGCATGATGAACATTTGCAAATAGGTTTTCCAATATAGGAATTATGCTAGAGTGAATATTGACAAGAGATGGATCAATATAGTTAAATTGGCTTTAAGCATGGTAAGGAATTGGAAGTAATATGTTGGTGTAGGTTGTGAATTTTGTTTGCAATTTCAATTTGCAAAGCGTCCAAGAAGGAAAACCAAATTCAAATAATTAGGAAATTTTAGAATTTTGGCCTAGAATATGCGATCTTAAAACTCAAAAGGGTATTTCTGTAAGTTCCAGATTTTCTGCAACAGTATTTTAAAGTCTATTTTATATTTAGAGTTTTATTTAGGAGTCTTGGCTGTGTTAGAATTTTCCTACTTAGTATTAGATTAACTTTTCTTTTTATAAATTATTACTAGTCCTAGTACGATTTGGTTCTATTTCCGCTCCATGAATCTATAGGCTTGCATTATTTTATTTTCGGCTCAGAATTTTCTGAGAATTACAGCAACACTGCTATTCAAATTGTATTGACTCAATTGATAGATCCTAGGTGTGATCGACTAAACTCTTTTATGTATGACTTCGGCCAAATGTACAGATTGGACCCTCACGTTTGGTTTGGTTTTGAATTTGGACCCTAATGAACTTTTTTTCGATGGAGGTACTTAACGTTATAAAAGAATTTCAAATCGGACCCTCCGAACCTAAAATGCCACGTGTCCGTTAGTGACTGACATACTTAGCGCTGACATATTAGGTTTGAGGGTTCACATCTGCCAATCATTAACGGACATGTGGCATTTTAGGTTCGAAGGGTCCAATTTGAAATTTTCTTATAACGTTGAGTACCTCCATCGAAAAAAAAGTTCATTATGGTCCAATTCAAAACCGAACCAAACGTGAGGGTCCAATCTGTACATTTAACCGTATGACTTCTATAGCTCATTTACCTTTCCTTTTTTCTGTTTTTTCTACCATTAAATATACCAGTAGGATGGCTTAGTTATTGGAAATGTTGCATTTCCCATCTAGAAATTACGGGTCTTCGTCATCACATTGTTATATATGTGGATATATTCCCACCATTGTGAATTGGTATTGAAATGTTTAGATTGTATACACTAGCTATTCCCATCATTGTGTGCCAGCATGGGAAATAAAGTCTGATGATAGATTTGACCTTTAAAGTTTAAATATTAGAAGTCCATCTAATATACAATAAAATAAAGGTCCAATTGAAAAAATTGTATTTTTTTCTTTCGAAAAGGAATCAATTGTAATTTAGTTTGGTGGAAATGCAAATTAATGAAGCTTACTGTTCTGGTGCAGCTATCTTATCTTGACAAATCAGACCACCTATGAACTTGTGAGACGCAGACGGATCCCATATTTGAGGTTTGTTTCTACTCTTGCAATGACATCTGACTAAAATTGATAAACAGATGATTAAAATAATACAACATAATCTAAACTTTATTTAATCTATATGATGATTTGCAAAAGTTCAAGTTTTTGAGAGTGTAGATTTGGTTAGATGGTAAGAATTTGGTAAACGTTGATATGCAGGGGGATTCCTGACAGAGTATATCCATTCAGCCAAGGAGGTTGCAAAAATGTATATGATTTTTGCTGCGCACAAAGCAGACTGGAAAGGTTGCCCTCGGCAATGGAACTTGAAATGAAATCAAGACCTTATACATGCTTAGATTTTTTGGCATGCCGATGCTGCTGAGTTAGCAAGATTAAGTTAAGTTTGACGGATGGTAGATCAATCCGTGAAAATGGTTTCGTTAAGTTTCAATCATGTTTTGCAGTGATTTAAATGTATGTTTTCCACAACAAACATAACCTGCCAAATATGTATTAACTGTTTTTATAACCAAAAGGAGGTCTAGTTTAGACAAATGTACTGCTAGAAAATCCACAATGAAAAGCAAGAGCATAAACAAAAATAACTTAAACATGCGATGTGGAGGATACAATTGATATATTTTATTTATTTAAGGCAAATTTTTGTATAGGAAGTCAGTAGTTTATCAAAGTAAACATTAGAGGTATAGTTGAACCATATTTAAAATTTGGAGGATGCATGTGAATCAAAAGAAATTAATTAGTAGTTAATGAGATATACATTAAATATACGTTTGCACCTTCTTGTGAATAAAAAAAAATGTAATTATCTAAATTTAAAGTAAAAAAAATCACAAACTTTTGTTTTTTTTTTGAGAAGAAAAAACTTTTGTTTAAGAAAATAATTTTTCGAACACCAGTAATAATTAAATGTGTTTGATTGAATATTACACAAGTATTTAAATAACTGCAAAAAATATTAGATTTTTTTATTGTTAATAATTAATGTGTCACTGTCAACTCCTTAAAAGTTATCCATTAATAAAACATACAATTAATTTATTGAATAATAATAAATGAAATGCACTCTTATAGGTTATAATCATTTTATAAACTAATGATTTTTAAATTAGATGATGAGCTTTTATGTAATATAAATTATTATTTGAAAATTATTGGTAAAGGAGGTCACGTATTAAAAATACTTTTACTTTATTATTATCTTTTAAATTTTACAAAATTATTACAAATGAAATGACCTTAAAAATATCTTTAGAAAGGCTAAAATGAATTTCTGAAATAATAAAAAAGAATGTAACGGTAATAACCAATTATATAAATGTTATGCTATAAATTCCCCACCTCATCTGTTTCTTTATTTCTCCAAAAGTATTATCCAAAACAAAAAGTAGAAAAGATTAACAAACAAACAAATGCTGCAACTGTTTTTCGCGGTGGCCTTCTCGGCCGTGCCATTGACTCTGTATGTACCGCCGATTCGTTCTCTAAACTTATTCGTTGAGACCGTCGAAGATTTGCTTCGGCACTCCACTTTTTACACCATTCGTGCCTATCCTCGCTTACGTGTCGCTTTCTCTCGCCTTTTTTCTAATCTCTTTCGCTTATCCAGGTAGAAATTACAGACCCCTTTTACAGAAATTGTATTCTTTTTCTTTTTTAATTGAAGGGTTTATTGTAAAGTTGTTGTTTTTGGTGGTGGTGGTGGGTGTCGGTGTGATTCTGGGAAATGTATATGTATTTTACAGCAGGAATAAATATTTTATTTCCAATTTCATTTTATTTGGGAGTTTCTTTTTATAATCATGTATTGAATTGGGTTTTCTTTATTTCTGTTGAAAGTCAACATCTTTGTGGAATTATGTTTTGGGTTTGAAATTTATGGTTCAGATATTTTTAGGAGTAATGGTAACTAAAGTTTAAGTTTTTCTGGCATTTTGATTGTTCAAACTTGATGATTGGCCGCTGCTGCTCTTGTTTATATCCTAAGGCAACATTAAGTCGCCATCTTTGACAGCTGATCTGATAATAAATCATATGTAAGTTAACAGATGATTGTGTTCTATAGAATTGATTCATTTCGGATTGTTATAGTTTGATTTCTAGCTAGCAGTTTACAAAATTGGATATGGTTTTGACTTTTTGCACTTGATTGTTTATTAATTGTTTCTCTTTTCGGAACTTATGGATGATCATAGCTACGCCTGGTTATGGATCATGTTTTGTTGCTATTTGAGTTCTAGTTGAGTAAAACTTCCAACAGTTAAGACATAGTATTCAGACTCTAAATTTTGTAAGATTAAATGGTATTAGAGATTAGATTGTAGAGCTCTTCTTCAAGTATGTGTCTTATCAATGTAACAGTAAATCAGATTCATAATACCAATTTCATATGGAACCAATTGGTGAGTTGGTCTTTGCCAGATATAGACATGGTACCGGAAAAATGTGCCAGTTTTATTTGGAAATGTTGATCAGTAGTAGTTTTTTTGGCAATAACAATAACTCAATATTACTAGTTTTAGTTTTTCCTTTTGAGATCTTTGGTTGTGTAGTACTGTAAACTATGTAAGAATAATAGAGCAAGTGTTTGATTTTGGTTGTGCATCACCTGTATGATCACTTTCAGATTTAGATATGAAACTGGCCACTAGCTAGAAAGTTTGTGAGTGGTTTTGCTTTTCGATATAAAACCATTTAGCTTATAACTTGGAGACTTCTGTCGTTTAGTGTTCGGAGCATTATCGGATGCCAGTTTGAGAATTCCTTCTGTGAAATGGAATTGAATTGTGATGTGAACTCTTGGAAAAGGATGGCTGCCTTGCCTAACTTAAATATTCGGTGAAATGAGCAAAGGATCATTCCGTCTCTTAAACTTGTGAGACGGATTCATATAAATCGAACATCTAGTGAGTGTTATCGAACTGGAGGATCGGGATGACCTTTGACCTCCCTAAACTTATATAGATCATGGTTAATCAGTCCAGAAATTAAGTTTTGTGGATCTATTTGCTCATAAATTGTCCATTTTTGTCAATTAGTTCTAATTTAGCTTATCAAAAAGCACATATAAAATGCAAATCGAGAAGCTAATTGATCAAAACGAACAAATAATTTGTTTTTTCTTTCAATAAAGATGCTAATGGAACAATTTAATCATGTTTGGCACAGACATATTGAATTGCTAAATTGCTAATTTAGCGATTGAATTGCGAAATGCTATTGAATTTGGTTGAATAGGCTTGATTGCTAGATGATCTATGATTGATAAAAATGACAAGATTGGTGGGTTGTTTAATTGAAATTAAATTTTAAAAATTAATTTGTAAATGAATCTTATTTGTATTTGGTTTATTTAAATTTAAGAACTCATTTGGCAGTTTAATTTTTAAACTCTTATAAATTCTTCATATTTAATTCAAATTAATTCTAAAACTAAAATTATAAATAAGTCCTTAGAATAACCATGAAAAATAGTCTCCACAAGCAAGTATTTTAAAAAGAAAATAATAATGAACATAAATGTACATTTTTTAAAATAGTATATTGAAATTATTTCATAAATGATATTTGTTTTGTTTTATTAATGATTTTATATTTATTCTTTAAAAATGCAAATGGTATAAGCGATAAACAACATTCTGCCAAAGTCGTGAGTTTTATTTTTCCTATAAATTCTCTCTCCAATTATTAAAAAATACTCTAAAATTGAATCAAAGATTAGATAATATTTTTTTGGAAGGTGATCTTACAATCTAAAATTGTAAAATTTTTGTTTGATCCAAACTGATTTTAAAATTGAATCAAACACTATAAATTACTTTTTTTGGAAAGCATACTTACATACTAAAACTATAAATTAGTTTAATAAATTAATAAGTTTTGTATATTTTCTAACTCACTTTATTATTTTCTTATGTATTTTGTTGATTAATCTAACATAAATAATTTATCTATTATTCGTATATCTTTTTGACATAATAATTATTATTATTTTAACTTTTTTAATTATAAGTTGTTATTTCTAAACAATAATTTTAAATGGATTAAATGAAATTTATAATTTATAAAATGAAAATAAAAATTGTAATTAGTTTTGTATTGATACATAGGTATACGCCTAATTTATTAATAATTCAATTAAAAATATATATTTTTGAAGAAAATTAAAAATATTTATATATCTATCTACTTGAGCAGTTTGTGAAAATAAATAAATATATTTTACTCATAAATTCTGTTTTTATTAGAATTTTTAGTGGGTGACGATTTATGCACTCCAACACTCAATATTCACACTCCAATATTTTTTAAATTGCCTTTATTACCCTTATGCATCATTAGCAACGTTTGTATAATATTCACCTGACAAATTCTAAAACACACTGATCCAACTTATTTTTCTTTTTTTATACACTCAAATCATAACTAATATTACAAAAAAATTATGTATTAATTTAATTAAGAAAATTTATTATCCCTTTTAAATTTTATGTATAAATTAAATTAAGAAATTTTATGTACAACATATTAGTCCAGCATATATCAGTTAATATCATTTTATTTAATATACTTAATACATTATATATTTCTACTTTAATTTCAAATTTTAATTTAATATATAAAAAATATTTGATTTATTATTATTACTATTTTGTTTAGCTATTAAAGTATAAAAACTAGCACCAATAATGAATTTAAATTTCTGATGGAGTTGGTAATATTTCATTAAATATCAATAAATTCAGCAATTAGTCTAAATAATTATATTTAAGAGGTTAAACAAAATAAAAGATGGAAGCATTGCATTTTCAGGGGGATATATTAGTCTTTTGGTAAAGAATTGGAGTGCAAAAATCGGTTCCCAATTTTTATTGTGTAAATAGTCCACTTTTAATAATTGACCTATATAAACAGTTTGTAAGAATTTGAATATTTGCTGCTTTAGTGTCTTCCATATTGATATCAAAATTACAGAAACCAGCTTATCTAAGACGACGACAGCCGTTACCGCCTCGATCTCCGGTCGTTAGGGTACCATTCCCACCTTCTTGGTGAAGAAATCTGAGTTCTTTTTGAAATATAAAGTAATTTGTGATTCAAAGGAATTTTGTGTGAAATATCTGAATTTTAATGGATGCCACAACGTCCACCGCCGCCGATTTAAGTACTGAATGGCTCTGGGCAATTGAGTACTTATCATGCTTCCCTCAAATTCACCCCTCTACTTTACATGGTATCTATTTGCTTCTTATTCTCCCCTTCATTTTAATTCTGTGTCATAATTTTATGAAAATTCTATTCAATTATGTAAGTTATGCCATTACTGTTTCCTTGTTGATATTTTGTTTCAGATTTGATTGATGAGGCTCCTGAATTACCTGAGGATTTAGGGAAGAACGCGAGAGAAAGGCTTTCTTTAAAATGTTTGGAACATTTGTTTACTGCTCATAATACTGATGCACCTGCAAGTGATGCCCCTTCGTCGTCGAACTTGATTCCAAGAGTTACAGTTGACCTTTCTGATAGTTGCGAAAATGTGCTCAGATCCGTAGAGGTAACTTTTGCGTTTAATTTCTTTTTTGGGCATGTTAAATGGACATTTGAAGCATTATTGTTCTATTACATTGTAGTACTTGTGTTACGATAAGCTATGGGTTTACACTTTGTTCTCTATTTTCAGACATTAATTTCTGATTTGAAATTGGGGGCACCGGATTTGGATTTGTTTAAACAGGATATTCGTCATTTTATCTTCCAGAAAAGAGCTTCCATGCCGATATGTGCTCTACAACAGGTGATTTCCAATTTTTTTATGCAGTAAAGTTCTCAATTACAACATATGATGCATTGAAAACTTCCTTCAACTAAGATTTTCACATCTTGGAAATGAAACTTTTAACCTGTAGAACTGGAAACTTCCAAAAAAAAATGTCATCATGTCATGTCATGTTTGTTTCTACATGTTGATGTATCAGCATTTTCATTTTTGTGCTATCTAGGTGGCAAGAATTGTTTATGTTTTAAATTGCTCTTCAATTACTTTTTGTCATTGTGTGTCCCTCTGTTGTTCATAACAGCTGAAAGATGCAATTCTTGAAGGTACCAATCCACATGCTTCTTCCTTGAGAGATTTTAGTGGCCTGGTACATGCAAATGATGATAACTATGAAATTAATGTTGATTCTGAAGCTGTCCGCAATGGCACTGACATTCAAAATATGGCACCAGAAGGATGCAACATTCATTTTCCAATTGTGAGCGGCGATTACCATCAGAAAAATTTATTACCCTTGAAAAGAAATGGAAATATCTTGGATAATGAACAGTCAGTTGAAGACAATCAGGAAGATCAAGGTGGCGTGAGTGACAGGGATCTCCATTTAGATGCCAAGAGATTTAAGAATGATGCTAATAAATCAGGGGAACAAACTTTAGTTCCGCAATTTGGTAATGAGCTGGCAGAAAATTCATCTGAACTGATTATTAGAGTTGCAAAGAGAGATAACTGTCATGTGGAACCAATTGTGCAAGTAGGACTGGGTGAATGCTGTTCTTTAGAGCATGGCCGTGAGCAGTCTGTTGCTATAGACGGTTTTGAGTGTTCTGCTGATGTAAATGATGACTTCCAGCAAAAACAATGTGACAATGTTAATAATGCCAACAGAAAGCTAGAATGTATATCTGGAGGTGGAGCTCGGCAATGTATCTTGGAGGATGAAGTCAATGGGGCTGAATATGGAGCATCAAATGTTGCATTTTCTCTTAAAAACCCACAAAATATCTCCCGTGATAAAAACAAAGATAACCTTGATACTGTTAATCAGTTTAATTCCTTGAATGTATTGCCTACAGTAACTATTGCTGAAATTTTGGAAAATCGCTTGAAGAATCGTTGTCAAGAAGATTCTTCAAGTGAAAGTGGTCGCTTTAATCATGAGAAAATTGATGTTGCCATGGAGAAGAGTCATTTTCTGAGCTCTCATTGTACCCTAAGTCATGTTTCCCCGTCTAACTGGACAGAGCTAAAACTTTGTGTAAAATGTAGCAAAGATGATCAGTTGTTGATCTGTAATGCCATCAGTTGTCCATTTACAGTTCATGAAAAGTGCCTTGGTTGTTCACCGGAGTTTGATAAAAATGGGAACTTTTACTGCCCATTTTGTGCTTATGCCTATGCCATCTCAAAATACCATGAAGCTAGGGGGAAAGCTACTTTGGCAAGGAAGGAGCTAGCTGTATTTGTTTGTGGGCATCCTAAGAGATCACATACGCGGAAGCGTTGTAGCTTAGAACACAACAGAGAGGTAGGTACTCTTCACAAAATGCATGAGACCGGGGATTTGGGTAAGAGAAAATCTGATCAAACAAATAACAAAGTGCGTGAATATGTGGTCAGTGGCCAACTTATGGAAAAAATAGGACATAAGCAGTCAGAGGAGCCAATATTATCATGTGATGATGTTAAAGTAAAATTTAGAAAAGATCCAGGAAAAACACATGGGATAAATCATAATTCTCCTGAAGTAAATGGATCTAAAGAGACAGATCTAGAGTGCCAACCTGGAAGAGGACTTGACAGACGAGACCAAAGGTGTCATGGGGATCATCCAATATCCGAGGACAAAGAGGTTTTTTCTTCAAATAAGAGTGAAGCTGAAAGAGGAATTAAGGATGTTCTAGAGCAACAAAGTACAATGTTAGTAAAGACCCCTGGTTGTTATGTTAGTTTTGATGGAGGAGAAACTTCTGCAAATGAAGATGTGGAAAATGTGATGCCGAATTTCTCCATAAGTTTACGAAGGAGAGAGATGAGAGAGGGGCAATAGTGAGTTAGTTATTTTTCAGTTATTCCTGTTTTTTACTAGCTTTATAATTCTCCATTCCTGTCTTTTCTTTATGTATGAATTTTCTCCTTTGTTGACAAGCTCATACCTACTAATTATGTAGTAGGATTTGTTGGAGTAACAACTAACAATCTTAAAATTATAATGTGCAGTTTATACCCAACAATTCCTCAGTTGAAGCGGAAAAGAATTCCATGGACAGCCGAGGAGGAAAAGATACTTAAGGTACATAATAAGCATACAGTTTTTATATCATCACTTGTTCTTGCATATGCTCCATGATAGGCTTGAAATTGATCGAAGATGGAAGATTGAAATATTTATAATTTATAATAAACCCATCAAAGAATTTATGCACGTGGGGAGAGAAACAGAGACTTGCAAATGTTAAGCAAACACTATTTCGTTATTGTTTTCCTTTAAATTTAAGAAGTTAAAAAACGGATCACGTGGTTTAGTTTTATTATATTCCTTTCTTTTTTCATTGAGGCAATCATTCTTTATTGTCCTTTTTGCTTAAGTGTCCTTTTCAGCTATTGAAAATTGTGTTTCCTACCATTTTTCCCTTCTTACATTGCATAATGGTAACCTTTGAGTTGGACAAAAAAATTCTTTAAATGGAATCTCTTTTTAAAAGCAGGTTGAAATATATAACCCTTGTATAAATAAAATGAAAGTAGGATTCAGTTTATCTATTCTTCTGTGATTTATAAGACTCAATTTTAATACATATTTTATTTATTTATTATTATTTTATCTAGCAAATAATTTCTTTAATTCTACATATAAATTATATAAGAAATGCGCCGAAGGAGATTTATATTTATGGTAGTTTTAAAGTATGAATGGTATCTAAAGTCATTTTGATATGGGAAGAGTATGCTTGCTAATATAAATTATAAAGTTGATGATGAGAGTAACTCTGCTTTTTTTTTTTACCCTTCTAAAATAAAAAGGAAGGTTCGTACTTTATAAAATTTTAATTTGACTAAGTAAAAGAATAATATATGATACCAATAGGATTCACATGTTCATTAATTAAAGATTCAAGGAATAACATGGATAATTTTCAGTAGTAATTTTTATTATATGCTGCATCAGATCATATTATTTTATCGCATTAACCCAAAAAAATATTACTGGATGAGGATAAAAAAAATTTGTATACAAGAAAAAAGTTGAATAAATAGCACCATAATAATGGGCGCTAAACTGTAGGGTATGATCTTGAAGTTGTGTTTGCTTGTACATCATGTATGTTTGTTACTATTGAATTTTGAGTTCCTGTTTTTATTTTTGATTTTTTATTATTCAATTTACAGGAAGGAGTGCAAAAAATTTCAAAAATTGGTTCCCCAACTATTCCATGGACGGACATTTTGGAGTATGGTAGATTGGTATTTTCAGATGCCCGTACTACAATAGACCTTAAGGATAAATGGAGAAACATATGTAAAGCAAGTTCTAAATGCAAATAATTTTCATCAGTCTGTTCAATTTTGTTAGCTGGCTCTGACTGGCCTTATCAGGATTATGATTTTGCAGATTAGATAAATTTGATCTAAACCATGTCCACTATTAACTAACCGAGGGATTTAACTATACATTCTGCTGACTCTCTGTACTCAAGCCAGACAGCAAGAGCGATATATAGTTGTGCTTGCCTGATAATGTGGTTCATTTCAAGCCTTACTGTGTATTGTTTTGGTACGGCTGGTCTTCACTTCTGTCTGACCAACATTGTATAGGATAATCTTAGACATCAAGAATCTCATTGTGTGAGATATCTGTTGTTTTAGTTTGATTTGTACAAAAACATTATAATGTTAATGAAAAAAGGCATAATCATTAGAATCTTCGACTTTTAGCATTATGAAAACAACTAGAATGGTTCTATTACATGTAATTACAGGTGCAAATTATTTTAACAATTATTAAGCATGCTAGCTGTAATATTAAGTTTTGCAGGTTGAGATATGCAGCAAGGGGACAGGCATTTTCGAGTTCTACTGTTACAGTTTCCTAATTGGATCAGCTTCTTCTTGAATTAAAGGTTTAAAAGTTGAAGGCCTTCCATCAGGTTAGCAGAACTCTATATAAGTACTGCTGCTGCAGTTATATATTTAGCCGAATATATGCACAATGATGTGACAATTTTAGGCACGATATGATTAAGTGATACTACACACAAAGTTAAGCATATATGAAATTAATATAAATATGTTCGTGTCATAAAGACATAAACAGGTCAATTTGTTAATAACATGATTAATTTTATATCTAAATAGATAAAACAATACCTAAGTAACTAACCCATTTAAATAAACTTGGACATTTTCAAGTAAATGTTGTTTAATTGTAAGTTTTGATAGTTCCTATAAATTCTTAACTATATATTTTGTTTTGTATTGTATATAATTATTATGGTGTTTATTTTATTGGGTGTTAATGAGTATTTATGTTAGATTAAATAAATTTAGACATTAGTCAATTAATTAAAATAATTTAAATGTGCCGTGTTAGATATTGTTGATTCAATAGTGTATTTTATTGAGAGTGTTTATACTTGTTTTTTCATTGTGTAACATGTGCTATTAAGCGTATTGTGTTTGAATTTTTCATATTAAATATGATTATTAACTGTGCCGTGTTTGTGTTTAGTCTAATCATGTCATGCAAGTATATCGATATGATCCAACCATTTGCAATCCGCATACTCGGTATAAGCTTTATCCCAGGCAAACTCATGTAGCATGATAATAAAGGTTAGGCCCTATATCATTTATGAATCTATCATATTTATTTTTGTATTCAAATGTAAAAGAAATTCCTAATACTAGGGTAAGAATTCAATTTCTTTTGCCTGATCCGTTCCTGTCTTCTTTTATGCCAGGTTGATTCTGAAGTACTAGTATTTTCTCAGATCATGTTATGTGTTTCAAGATAATGCATTACAGAACTAATGGAGGATGAGAAACATTCTTGTTGCTATTCACCTCTATATCAACTTTTACTTGTATCAAACCATGACCAAGAACATGAAGGAATAATTCTCTGTTAAGCAGGTACACCGTACAATCTTTAATATAGTGAGATAATCTCCTTCATTATCGACATTCCAAATTTAGGCGTAATGACTCGGAAAATTAAATATTTTTGTATTTATCAATTATAATCATTATATCCTACTTAAAATTTATTCAATTATAGGCAATTAGGCATGTTTACTCAATTAAATCAATCGAGTATCATTTTGATCATGCTACAGCTTTTGAAATGCTACTTTTTCTTGTGTTTTTCTTTTGTTAATCGAATTGGGTGAATTTAATTACAATAGTCAACTATCCGAGCAACCTCAGGATCAATTGGTTTTATTGGACGAAGTTGGCTATATTTAAAAGCAATTTTTTTTTTAAATCGGGTTATAATTGATGAAAAAAATGCTATTTGCAAAAAATAACCCACACCTTTCATGAAAGTAGCCATTTAAGTATCACTTTTAAAACTTTAACAATAATGATATATCCTTTTTAAGTTTGGCAATTGTAGCTCCAAAATTATTTTCCGGCACTTGAATGCATATGTGGTATGCCGGCACTGTTATGAGTTCATTGTTGTGTTTAATGAGTTCATTATCAAAGAAAAGACGATGTTGTTTGAGTTAGTGTTACGGTGTCAAGTACGTGCCAAATCATCTCTATCCCGGTGTGACACATTTTCATTAAGATGTCGGAGAATGGTTTCGGGGTTAAAAGTGGTGCTTAGATCGCTATTTTTATGGAAATCTGATATAAAAATGATAAATGTCTGTATTGTTTGAATCATTCGGTCTAAAATTTATACGTTCGTTGAGTAGTCTATTTCTTATGAGTAAATGATTGAGTAACTAGTGAGGACTAACTAACCTTAGGATTAAAGCATTATAGTTGATGTCCATATGAGTATAGTTTTGCATATATGAGCAATGCAATGCATATATGTTTTTGTGTTATTACTGGCTGGTTAATAAGCAGCATGGCATGGGATAAAAGTGAAGAGAGGGTGTCTCGAGATTCAGGTCGTGAATGGCAGCAAAACATGTGAAATTAGGCTCGTGAAACTGAAAAATGGAGGAGGTGGCTGTCTGTAAGTAACAAATATTCAACTCATGCAAGCGAATGTGAAACTCTAGTTGCTTAGAATCCAAGGTCTAGACTTTATTGATACAGCATGCATGCTCTTCACATTCATTACTCACTAACAGACAAACATCTTGAGTTTAGTTAATTGGTAATTACATGGTATCTTCATGTAATTTTTTTTATATTTGATAACTCTTTTTTGAACAATTAATTATTTGGGAACACGAGAGAGCATATATTTGTTTAGGCTGAACCCAGAATGGGTTTCTATACTAAATCATTTCTATTCAGGACGTATTTATCACACTTAAAAAAAATTGATCCTTCTGATTTTTCCCCAAAATATTAAAATATATCCATGTTCAAAATCCCTCCATTAATTTTCTATAAAAAAAATTAACTCTATTCTAACAACTTTTATACGTATTCTAACTCCGCTACTGCTTGATGCTATTTTATTAGATTAAATTTCAGTAAGGTGCATAATACTAGTATTTTTTTAGAACTGTAAATCAGATCATGAACTCTAAACGTGTGTTGTAATTTTAACATTCAATCTTTCAACTTTACAATTGGAAATATTTTGCAATTTTTTGATAAAAGAATATTGATATGAACGTTGAAATAGTAGTTGATAATATATACTAATTATTTTATTATTATCTTCATGAGTTCAGGCCTAAATTATTGTTTTCTACATTAAATTTAAAATTATTATTATTCGTCTCACATTTTAGTTATCTTTAACTAAAATTCCATTCTCATAAAGCGGATTCAATTATAACACTAAAGTTGTGAGAAATAGTGAATTTTAAAAATTATAAGGGAAAACAGTTTTTCGGACTTAAACTAATCGGAATAATTATAATTAATCTTAATATATATTCGAATGTCAACATTAGTTATTTTTTTACATAAAAATAATAATCAGTATGTAAAATTGTCAAAGTTTAAATCACAAAAAATGCTAAAATTCATAATTTTTTTTACGTATGTTAAGAGATTTGTAGAATTTGAAACTATAGTGTCAAGTGTTATTAATAAAACTGACTAACGGTAACATGGTGCATGAGAAACTTAGTCTAAACGTGACAACATTTAAACCAAATTGCACTCTCTTACTCTTCACTCTCCTCTACTTATCCCGCGCCTTTCTCTTCACTCCTTCAACTCTCACTCGCTACTCTCTATTAATTCTTCTTCTTCTTCACTAAATTTAATAACTTGCTCTCCAAGAAACAAACAAATCCATGGAAAATTACAAGAAATCTCAATTGAAGCCATGGAAAAAGGGCCCAACAAGAGGCAAAGGTGGTCCTCAAAATGCAATGTGTGAATATAGAGGCGTAAGGCAAAGAACTTGGGGCAAATGGGTTGCTGAAATTCGCGAACCGAAGAAACGAACCAGACTCTGGTTAGGTTCTTTTTCTACTGCTGAAGAAGCTGCTATGGCTTATGATCAAGCCGCTACGAGATTGTACGGTCCTGATGCTTTTCTGAACCTCCCTCATCTTCTTCATCATCACCAATCATCTATATGCAACAATAACATTATCGTTAATAATAAATTCAAATGGGCTCCTTCCAAGAATTTCATTTCCATGTTTCCTAATAGTAATAATAATAATCCTTGTGGTTTGCTTAATATACATGCACAGCCTAGTGTTCATGTAATACATCAGAGACTTCAAGAATTCAAGAAAACCGGGGTTTTTGGTCAGTCGTCGTCTTCTACTTCTGATTCTGGTTCAAGAAATGAAAACGTGATGATGAAAAATGATGATAAAATAGTGGAAAAAGAAGTGGAAAAGCCTCAGATTGATCTAAATGAGTTTCTTCAGCAAATGGGGATATTAAAAGAGCAGCCTGTGGAGAAGAATAATAACATTGAAGCAACAGAAATGAGTAGTGTGGTGCAAGAAATGGAATCATCATCATCATTGAATAATAATAATGAGGAGATTGGTTCACTTGTAGATAAGAGTTTCAATTGGGATTCACTCATTGAGATGCATGCATTTGGCGATCATGTTGCAGAATCATCTACTCCTACTTTTCAACTTTATGATGTTCAAGAAGACTTGGCTTTTCCGGCTTCCATTTGGAACTTTTGAGAGAATTTTAAATAACTCATTTTTGTTGGGTATAGTTATTTTTTAAGGTTATTTAACTATATTACTTTTTTTATATAAAACGATACCGGCATTCAACTTATTATATTTTGCTAATTCAATATTCATTTTTCTAGAAATGGAAAGTTATCTAATTACTTCAAGCAAAATTCTGTCTGCGTGACCGATGGGTTGTCAGGATAACGTTTGGTCGACGGATTGCCACATAGGCAAAATTTGACCTAAATTGATTGGATAACTTTCCGTTGTTTGAGAAATGAACGTTGGATTATCAAAATATAACAAATTGAATGTCGATAACCGTTCGGTATAAATAGTATAGTTGGATAATTGCAAATATATTTTATCCGATTCTGAGTTCCCTCCTTGATATCTTGGAAACAAACTGTTTTTGGCAGGCAATACTTTTTTTTCTATTGGAAGTTCATTGAGGACGTTTGTGTAAAAAAAGGGTCAATTGAAATGTACCCTCTTAATCTGGATAGAAATCTAAAAAAATCGTTTTTTGAAAATTAAACCCATAATATGTCTATTTTGGTCATTTCAACCGTAAGTTGTAGGATTGATTCAATCGCCCGTATCTCTCAAATCAACAGCTCAAGGATTGAAATGATCTAAATTGGATAAGTTGTGAATCTAATTGTCAGAAGATGCAAAAATGACTTTTTGAGATTTCAATTCAAGTTGAGGGGGTGAATTGACACTTTGTCACAGTTTCACTAAAGCTACTGCTGATGGGAGCAAAAACATGTTTGCTTGGCTCATATTTATTAAATAAAAAATTTGTTTTCAAAAGTTCAGTCTAGTAAGTGAAAATCCAACTATAGTTTCAAAATTCTAGCACCAAATCAACAATATTGCGCCATCTACATCAACATTTTTTTATGTTCCGAATTAACAAAAATTAACGTTTGTGTTTGAAATTGCAAAGATTTAAAATTACCCCTTAGCTTTATGATGAGAAAAAAGCAAATCTGTTTGACTACTACTGATGACAATGTTGGTGTAAGTGTAACATGGTGTAATATCTGAACAGGTTTCGCATAATCACTTAAATCAGCCTTCTGTCGAAAAAATGTTTCCAGATAAAAACAACTTTGTTAGAGCAATGGTTCATTTTTCTATTAATACTTAGTTGGAACCCTAAAATTCTTCAATGAATGCAGTTTGTCGACCCCTGCTCCTCCATGGATCATCACCTATTCGTTGCAATACTCGGAAGCACTTAAATACTCACCGTGTTCTTCAAAATATTCAACTAATCGCTTTAAGAACCCGTCACTAGTTACTGTCTCAGTGTCACAGACAAGGCAACATTGTCTTCTTGCACGTGTGACAGCCACATTCATTCGCCTGCGGTCGCTCAAAAACCCCACCTGAGATGTTTAGAAAAAAGTTCGTTTATTTAACTGTTAGCTATTCGAAGATGAGGTTTTCTGACACTTAAAATCTAGAAGAGAGAAGTGAGAAAGTAAGCAACGACAATTATTGTGATACCTCTTTTTTAGAGTTTGACCGGACCATTGAAATAACAATGGCTTCCTTCTCTCGGCCTTGAAAACCGTCAACAGTTGATATTTCGACATCCTTAAGTTTATTTTCATTGCTCCTCAATATCTTCAGCAAGACAACCTGCAATACTAGTTGCGCCGTTAGGGATTGACATCCGTTAGAAAAGAACACGCATTGTGACAGCAGATTTTTCATGTTTCCTGGTTATTTAAAGAAGTCGAGAGGCTAGTAATAAACGAATTCTAACATCAGAAAGCTTTTATACCTGTGCAGCATAAGGAGTGATAATCCCGATATCAGAAGCCTGGACTCCACTTTCAACAAGTCTCTTAGCATGAGCCACAGCAACGTTCGCTTCTCCCTCGTTTAACGTGCTATCTTCTTCGTCCTTCTTTTCTTCCATGTCACATCTAAAGCATAATAGAATGAACTAGTTAAAATTTATTGAAAGATATATTTTCCAGAAACATTGTGTTATTTTGTCAAAATCTATATTAGTTGTGAATGAGCATCGCTCCACTTAGGGATAATTGTGTTACTTTTTAGATGATGTAGTTGATAAATTGGGTAGAAAATATCAAGTCTCGTGAACTGTTATTCTGATAGAGTAGTTAGAACTTAGAATTTCAAATTTGAGAAAAGGTAGAAAAAAAAGCATTTTTGTAATCCATTCAGAGATTATGTAAATATCTAGTAACATATTTTTCAGAAGTATTAGATTATCATGAAAATGGCTACAACATACCCAGCAGTGTCTATGAGAAGAATGGTAGGTTCCGAGGAAGAAGACCTCTTTACACCCTCAAGATCAAACAGCGCATGAGCAGCAACGCTAGGATGGGCCTTGATCTAAAAGTTTAATTCAGCATGAATTAGACTTTGCCCATGAATTAGAATTTGAAGACATTCTGATCTGATCACCAAAAGACTTACTAGGCTACCAAAATTTGAAGTTGAATTCGCACCTTACTGTCGTAGAGCTCCTTAGATGACCAGTTCATAATAAGCTCATGCATGCGGTACTGAACTGTAAGCATTGATGTAACTTCATCTCCGTACAGGTCCGCAAGGCGTTCAAAGAGGGTCCTTCCTAAGCCTTTCTTCTCAGCTTCAACACTTTGGATAGTTGGAGGAAGCTGAAGATGGTCTCCAGCAAGTATACACCTTGATCCCTAGAAGAATGACCACAGCTCAGTAACTAATGCTTGGAGTTTAATTCAAAAAAGAAAAAGAACTAATGCCTGGATTGTTAACTCGTGCAAAACCATAATTTCTTCTGTTTCTCAAATAACATGAAGAATCATTAAGGAAGAGCAGTATACCAGATAAACACGATGTATATTTATATCGTCGAACAATTCATATAGTCTTTATTGAAAGTTAAGACCTGCAAACATTTCTAAGTAACCAAATATATATCTCAACTAGTTTATAATCAGATAATGCACTTATATTGCATGAGAAACTTATCAAATCCACATCTTAAATAATTGCCTTTGGCTGTCCATAAATACACGTTTTCCAGTCTCACATGTGTGCACATCATATGAAATGCACCACAGTTCTAGACATCTATCACTCTTGAGAATTTCAGTGAAATTAAACGCAAGCTTTTTAAGTTCACATGAATAAACATTGCATCCAAGACAATGGAATCGAGTTAATCGACCATCACCTTTAACAAAGCAATCCAGCAAGCTATCTCAAGTGCTTGAGCAGCTTCATCAATAATAACCAAATCAAAAGAGGTGCTGTCCAGCTTGCGAGATAATGCACCAGTCAAAGTTGTTAATACCACATCTGCATTTTTTAATACATCCGTGACAGCTAGTTGCTGTCTTTTGCGTTCTTCTTTTGAAAGAGTCCTGAGCTCCTTTTGGATCTCTCTTTTTGTGTTCCTGTCCTTGGTTTTCAATAACTTTCCATTCAATGCCTAAAGGAATGCAAAAAGAGCATTTTGTGAGATTATAGTACATATCAATATAAGCTCAATACTGAATAAACTTCAGAAAAGGGAGACTTCCAAAATGAACATTATGTCCCATGTTTCTCCAATTCATACTCTCATAGATTGCAGAAGACAGTTGAAAGCCTGGATAGTGGCACTTGGCCTGGCTCCAACTTCTTCCATCATTAACCACATAAACTCGCGCAATTGGAGTCAGGCTTTAAATATTTGTATTTTGGCACTTAAACCATGATATTGCACAAAATATTAGTGCATAAAGGAAAATAGGTCTACATAAAAGGTGTTATTGTTCTGTACATTTAGAACTAAACTTTACTGAAGCAAATAATAGGAGCCAAATGTTCATAGTAGAGCAGCAATCAAAGGAAACCTTTCATTTAATTGAAGGGAAATAGATTAAAAGCAAGTGCAAGTTGTCATCCAAAATATCTACCTTCATCTCCTTCCTAATGTCATTTGCAAGAGAGCTATTGTCGCCCTTTAAAACCTGAAAGTAGAGAAAATTAAAACAGGATAAATAAGAAATAAAATACTAATCCGGCAGGATTATGTGGGTAAAAACAATTGTTAAATACTTCCTATTTGAACAGAAAGTTGCAGAAAGATGAACAAGAAATAAATGAATAACCCATCCACATCACCACATTTGCTAGCTGAAAGGCTCAAAGAGAAGTATCTGAAGGTTTTACATGGCTGAAAGATACTAATATAAGTAAAAACTAGCATTATATGTCTGCATATACTAAAGCCGCATAAGCTGCTGATTGACTATTATCAGGACAATGAGATTGCAGCCATATCTCATATTTTATTTTGAATAAGATAGATATCCATATTAACAGGCAAACCTCATGAATGGGATACTACTAGATAGACAAATAGCTCAAGCAGATCGTCGAAAATGATAAGAAACTCAGGCTTTCGATCTTTTTAATTTGAAAAGAGAGTACATTTAAATACCTGTGCATCAAGTGCGCTATCCAACACTTGAGGTAGTAGTCGTGCAGGGTGCCCCACTCTCACCAATTTCACTCTTAAGGAAATCACAAAGTAAGAATGAAAATTAACCTCCAAAAAGATAGAAACCTTTAATGGTTAACAGCATCTATGTCAAATGGAAATAACAAGCAAGATTCTTAAATTCCAAAGTTTAAGTGCTTGTTGTCAATGTTAGCCTCATATGAAATGATTTCTCAGGCTTACATGCTCTAACAACCTTTTATTTTTCACTAATGTAAGTGGTATCAAATTAGTCATGATTAGATAGCATTACTTGAGACTGAAAACATCCTTTCTAGATTGCAGAAGAAACATATCATTACACCAATGCTTGTCTATACTTGGGTGGAACAACCATTAATGCTTTTCTATACCTGTGAGGAATAATTCTCTCAACAATGTTGTCCACTGCTATATTTGAAGCGGCACAAGCAAGAATTTTCGCTCCACGTTTTACTTCTTGTAATATGATTTCTACCACAGTTGTCGTTTTCCCAGTTCCAGGTGGCCCATGCAACAAAAACACATTCTTTGATGACAAGGCCTTCGAAATTGCATCTTTCTTGACCAAACAAACAAGAAAACAAAAAGAAACAACAAATAAGGTTCTTTAGATTGAGGAGATTCATAACATCTAGTAAAAAACTACTACACAAAGAAAAAAATGGAGAAACTTCATGCCAATGCAAGCTGAGAAATAGTTCAATAATAGCCATGTTTGGTTCATGGAATGGAATATCTATTCTATAAGGAATGGAATAGCTATTCTTTACTTTTTAAGAGGAATGTTTATTACACAAAATCATGGAATAGAAATTCCATAAAATAACTATTCCGTGAACCAAAGCAAAGAATAGTCATTTCATATGGAATTGCTATTCCATTCTGCACCAATTCCATGAACCAAACATGGCCAAAAATTCATGTTTTAATGCGGTAATGCCTAAAGACACCTTCAACGAGTTGGTAGTATACTTTAAAAGAATCTATCTGAAGTACTTTACCAATTTAAAATTTTTTTATGATATAAGCAGAAGAATGAATTATCCATATTATAAAAGAAATATCTTTCGAACACAAAAGTTAATGAAGAGCAAGAAAAAGAAATTGAAAATTATGAATCAGTTTATAGAAGAACATTGAAGGGTCAACGAAGAACATTGTAAAAATACGCTACAGTCTCAGAATGGTAAAAGGGTGTACACATGCAAATATGCACCTGAGAATGATCAAGATTGGAGTTAAACGGAGTGAATGTAACATCCTTCTTTGACATTGTAGGAAGACTCTCTCCAAATAAAACAGGAACTAAATCAGAAGCAGGACCCCTCTGTATGCCTTTGCTCAATTGAATTAATGTATCTTTCATTCTCCGATAAGTCACCTGTATAAGTCAAAATTTAGGCAATCCATAGATATCTTGATGAGTGATTTCTCCTTATCCACCATTTATGGACTTTGAAGCTTTTAGCGACAAGCTAAAAGGTGCAGTATACTAGCTTGCTAATTAAGAAAATGATAGGGCATAAAAAGTTGAATAGCTGCATGTTTGCTCGTAAGATTTTTCAAGCTCCCTAACAAATATTTGTGAGCATTAATGACTACAATGCCATACGAGGTTTGTAATAGATAATACCAATATGAAACATACCTCATTTGCCACTTTCTCCAGGCGTACGGGACTGCTTAAACCCTCTTCCGGTATATCATCAAAGGCAACAGTGATTGAAGAGTCCTATATAATATCAGTAAAAGTCAAGAAAAATGATTATTTATGGGTAAAAGTAAACACAACAACTCCCACATACAATGACAGAATTACCTTTAACCGGTAAACCACCCCTTGTCCAAGAGCAGGAGATCCTAAATCAGCCTTGTTTGGTTTCAAAACTACCACATCGTGGGTGCCAAACTGCACAATCAGGAAAATGTGAAATAAATGTTGATGGGGAAGAATGGGCGACTGGAAGCCATAAAATAAAAAGGCAAGCAGCTTCACCATGTATCAAGGGAAGGTTTTATCTAAACTAAACATTTTAGTCCATTCATTACTAAAAGTCACTGATGCCAATTCAACTACTAGCAAAGCAATCAATAATTACAAAATAATTCCATTTATGTGTTTGCAATTATAGCTTCCCTCCTCCCCATTGGTTAAAATAAATTTACAGGCATCAAGCAAACAACGTGAATTTCAAAAGCTATGACATTGATAATCAACTTAAACAACAGTTCAACATTGGCATACTTTACGTGGCCGAAACACTTGTTTGTGTGACAGATTGCTTACCTTATGGGCAGGAAGAACATCTCCTTTATTAGATTGAAATTCAACAAGACTTTTTCCCATCAGCCCTGTCTACAATCATAACAGCATCCAAAATTCAAATCACAATGCAAGCAAAAAACAAAGAAAAAAAAGAAATGCATAAAGAAAACAAAAACTATCTGACCTGAACATCGGAAACTTTCAAATTGAGAATAGTAGAGCCTCGTTTCTGAGCATTATCCAAGTTTCTTGAAGACCCAGAAGTAATAGAAGCTGATATTTCTGCTTCCTTTCATCATACCAAAACAAGATTCATCAGTCTTTACGAATTAAAGAGTTGAGAAATAACATCAAAAGTAAGAGTAGGGACCTTTTCTAAATCAAGTAAAGGAGCAGTGAGGGAAACGAATTCTTGAAGAGACAGTTTCTTCTTTGCCATTTTAGCTTTGTATCGTATTGCTCTCGCTGAATTGGGGTTATACAAAGCTCTACTCACCGTGATAATAATGCATTTCCGGCTGTTCCACCGGATTATATTTTTGCTTTAGGGGGAAGGCTAATAATCACCCACGGACAAATATACCCTCAATCGTTGGACAATGAGTTATTTATCCCACTTTAATAACGTTAAGGTCATATTTGTTCCACTTTAACAATATTAGGGTCATATTTTATATTTCAAAAACATTAAGACAATAGCTAATTGTATACCACATCAGCCGAGTTAACGTTAAAATATGCTATCGTTAGTCAGAGAATATATTTGTTCCAATTTAATAACGTTAGAGTTATTTTTGAGACTTGAAAAATATTAGGAGAGAATGTGAGCAACAAAATAAACATTAGGGTCATTTGTGTATCTTAACCCTTTGTTTTAATCTCTACATTAATTTTTAAAAATAAGAACCACAAAAATATAAAAAAAATTCAAAAATTGTTTTAAATATTTATTAATAATAAATAATTTTTTATAATAAATAAAGGATCAATTAGCCCCTTCTACTGGGTACAAAATAATTGAAAAGTCGCTTTTTATTCTTTTAGAGTGCACTATCGATCAATATATTTTTGTTAGAGTGCACCTTTTTTTTATATGTTAATCAATATATCAATATATTATAAGAGTATAAAAAATTATTGTCTATTCCTGTTAATGACTACTATTAAATAGAGACTTTATCATTTAAAAATATCTCATTTTTTCAATGTTTTTTGTTTATAATTTTATTTTTTTAAATATTCAATTTTAGCATATTTTTGAATTATTATTTTTTATTGTGACCATTTATTCAAATTAAAATGAGAAAGTATTCAAATTCATCATTATATTATTTCATATTGTTTCAAATTGCATTTTTATCTTAATAAATTTTTAAAATAAAACAATATGAAAGATTTATTTGAGATTTGTTTTCACTTCGACTTAAACAAATGGCTACAATTGAAAGTAAAAAAATCGAAAAATAGACTAAAATTAAAAAAATTAAAAGATGAGGCCATAAATAAAATAAATTAAAAATGTTGGATATTTATGGATGATTAAAATTTAAATAAATGGATCCTCTATGAAATTATAAATTTATTTATCTTTAAAAGTAACATATTTGTTTATCTAAACTCATATACTTTAGTCGGAAATGTTCTATCTCTACAATTAGCTCTCCCTACTTTCGAAAAATTATATCTTCATTTTGATTGTGTAGAGGGTGGGAGAAGATGATTTTCAATTTTAATTCTCCGCCTAAATTATTACTAATCTCTACGATATTTTCTTTATGTTTACGTCTTTTTAAATTTTTAATCTATAATTTTTTTCGGATCTATAAATTTTTTCGGATCTAGAATTTTATTACGTCTTGTGCGTTTTGATTGAAATTTCTTGATAATTGCAGGTATTTTGAAGATAAAGATCTATTTTTTTAGAATTTTTTTATTAAAAATAAAGATTGGAAAACATAATTTCAACGGATCTGATGGTTTGAAACTCTTTAGATTTATATTGAAGATAAAACTTGAAAAATTTGAAGTTTCAAGCATTAAGCGGTTTTAAGATCATAATTTCAATATTTGAATTATTATATATTTAAGTAATTTTTGATGGTTGTAAAAGTCTTAATCGATAACTGTATTAAGCAGCTTTTATTATTATTATTTATAAAATAATTTTTTTAATTTGTTGAGTGATTATTTATTTATGTAAATTTTATTATTATCCATGGAAGTTTTAGCCTTTGGGTTGGTGGGAGAGTGAAATGTACCTCTGTCTGCATATAATTTCTTGGGTTAAAATAATAAATTACACAACCTAATACTAAACATCTTACAGTTAACAGTTACTAACCCCAAAACCCTAGAAACAATGAGAAACTAAAAACTTCAAAATTAATCTCCAAAATCCCAATTTTAGCTATCCCGCCTTTTAACCCCGTTTCTGATTGGAATTTATGAGAGTTAATCGCAGTCACATTGTTCCGTGTCACTGTCACTGGCTCCAATTTTCGCTTTCACTCCTCAGGGGTAAGTTTAGTTCTTTCTTCATTTGATTCTTTTTCGTTGTGTAAAAGTCGATTCCGATGATGAATTTTAATACCCGTTTCTTGAAATTGTTAAGCCTCGTTGAATTTGATCCTAGGGTTTCATTAAAACGTGTAATTTTTAGCTGTCAAAAATACCCTAGATGCATTTCGAGCAATGCAAGTGAAGTTCAACACTCCTTTGCTGCATCTTACCTCATTAATAATTTAGATTTATCCCCAAAATCTGCTCTTTCAGTTTCTAGGAATCTTCGTTTCAAGAACTCTGATAAACCCGACGCTGTTCTCGCCTTTTTTAAGAAGCATGGTTTCTCGAATGCCCAAATTAGAAAACTAATATGTGGAATCCCTGCAATTCTTGCATCCCATCCTGAGAAAACCATTTTGCCCAAATTCCAATTTTTCTATTCTAAAGGTTTTTCAGGCCCCGAAATTGCGAAGATCTTATGTGTTTGCCCTTGTATTCTGCATAGTAGCTTGGAAAGAAAACTAATCCCTGCCTTTAATGTCATAAAAAATCTTTTACATTGTGAGAGGCATGTTGTACATTCCATTAGACGCTTTCCAAAGATTCTGCTTTCTCACCTTGAATTCTACGTTATCCCTAATATCAAAAAGTTGCAAGAGAGCGGATTGCCAGAATCAAGTATTGTTTGGTTACTTAAATACCATCCTGAGTCTTTAATAACAACATCGGATCGATTAGCTGAGATTATAAAAGAAGTTAAGGGAATTGGGTTAAATCCTTCACTAATAAATTTTGTTATTGCGATCCATGTAAGGAGGTCAATCAGCTTATCAACATGGGAAAAGAAACTTGATACTTATAAAAAGTGGGGTTGGTCAGAGGAAGAGATTCTAGTGGCTTTTGGGAAGCATCCGCTGTGTATGGCAGCTTCGGAGAAAAAGATAACGAGAATGATGGACTTTTACGTTAACCATATGGGATGGAGTTCGTCGGCTATTGCAAATTATCCACTACTAATTGCGTTGAGCTTGGAGAAGAGGGTCGAACCACGGTGTTCTGTTATACAGGTTTTGCAGTCAAAAGGTCTGATCAAATTGACTAGTATAGTTACACCTTTGTTGCTTTCTGACAAGTCATTCGTGCTCAAGTTCGTGACACCTCATGAGAAAGAAGCTCCTGAGCTGTTGAGGTTATATCAGGAGAAGTTGAACATTGCAAAATGTGAGGACGAGGAGAGGTAGCGGCAAACAGTAGCGCGGGTATTTGTACTAGACTTGTGTCAACTTGGTGGTTGGATTAACAGAAACGGTCCAATTATTTGATTTGCTTAGACATATGTCTGCTTGATATTTGCATACATGTTCTTTTTGTCATGCTGATAAGATACAGAGAGCTGAAGGATTGAGTGGACGATGATTGAGCTCCATGCTTCCTGTTATGTAGGATTTAGAAATTCATTTAGAATTAAAAAGGAGTTTCAGAATGTGCTTGATAAGGTGAATAAGATATGTTTTTAGTGCATAACTGTTGATGTTCATTGATGCATAATTTCATGGATTCCTAGCACGGAAAATTGCTTCATGTCTCCTATTCAGTTAGAAAATAGATAATTCATCCATGAGTGGTTATAACATGTAGGCCTAATTACTTAAAAACCCCCACCTTGTAACATTTTTTCGTTTATACCCTGATCTAGGAAAAAGTTCATTTGTACCCTTTTTTTGATTTTTGATTTTCGTCTCTACCCTAAAGAGCTAATTTGACCTCTTTTCATTTGGAAAATATTCAAATGATTCTTTATATTTAGCTTATATTTTAATTAAACATTAATATTATTAATCATTTATAATGTTTTCATCCTTTAATTAATTTAACTGTCAAAATTTTTAATTTTAGGGTAGAGATGAAAACGAAAAATCCAAAAAAGAGTACAAATGAACTTTTTTATAGGTGAGGGTATAAACGAAAAAATGTTACAAGATGGGTTTTTTTTTTAAGAAATTAGGCCTAACATGTAATGGTCGTGCTATGTTATTTATACAACAAGTCAATGAGTAGTGGAATATTTAATATTTGTTTATTTTTTATCATTGAATATTCCAACATTGCAAACACATGATTAGTTTGTTGCATGAATGATGTCGCGCATCCGTTTTGTTGGTAATTATTCATTCATTATATAACCTAGTCCGTTTCTCTTGGCCGTTATTTGAACAATGGTTACCTTGGATGCCCAAGAAACAACGAGTAGCTAATATCCTTGTATTCATTATAAATGTGGTCAATTTTCACCTAACTAGATGAATATGGTAATGTGATGGCTTGAATTTTACTGTTGTAATACTTTATTTTAGAAGTCATTTTAAAATCATGAGGAGTTTTTTTATATTCTATCCAACCGATGGAATCTTTAAATGTACGGATATCCATCATCCGTGATTTTGTAGCTTGACAATACTTGCATTGTGGAGATTTATTACCATTTCACATGAAATTTTAGATTGTTTAATCTTGAAAAGGTAAAAAGAGAGAAATCTTTCAAACAAACGTATTAGATTTTATATATTAATTCAAGGAAAATTCTTTCCTAGACCTTCATTCAAATGAGAGAGATTAGTATTCAATTAATTTGAGTGATTTATTAATTTTCTTTGTTGGAGAAATAAAACACTATCTTTAACTTGAAGACCCCCTGTCGATTGTGAGCAAATAAAATACGAGTTCAACATCGTAAAACATCTCAAACCAATACTATTGATATGTGAAAAGAATGGATTATCATTTCTCTTGAAGTTGTTTCCGGTACGAAATGGAGTGGTAGTAGATCTCTTACAAGAATTTATGGTTGGTCTTCTTGGGTTGAATTTTTAGTTGTGTCCCTAGCTTGCGCCCATAGAGAGAAAATAAATGTGTACAATAAAAAAAACTAGTATAACAATTTTATCTTTTCATACTTTATTTGTTGATATTCATTCAATAAATGCTTAAAGTCTGAAAAACTACCGACCTTTTAATTTTTTTTCAATAGCACCCTCACCTTGTAATTTTTTCAATAGCACCCTATTTTGTATTTTTGGCTTTCAATAGCACTCTAAATTAAAAAAATTAGATGATTTGATTACTATAAGGATAAAAAATTTCAAAAAAACTAAATTTAAAGGTGAAATTATACTTTTTCTACTTGGACACTTTTAAACAAGTTCTTTAACTTAAAAAAATTCAAATAAGTCCTAGATAAATAAGTTTAATTTGATGATTTATGGTGCTATTGAAAGCCAAAAATACAAAATAGGGTAAAATTGACTGTTTTATAAAGTCGGGGTGCTATTGAAAGCCAAAAATACGAAATAGGGTGATATTGAAGAAATTAAAAAGTGAGGGTGCAATTGAAAAAGATTTAAAAGGTCGGTAGTTTTTCAGACCTTAAGCCTTCAATAAATGATAAATGATGGATAACTATCATATTATTATGAAATATTAGTAACATTTCAGTGTATCTGTAGATTTCAGAAAGCCTACATCTGCAAAATAAACAATTTGTGTAATTGCTAAACAAGTTGCACTTGTTTGTTATAAGAAAAAGTTCAGGAACTTAATTGTTAGATTCTAATAAGTTCGCACACCATACAAGGATTTAGACCAATGAAAAAAGAACTCAAACTTTTTCTGGTTTTCCCTCTGAAAACCCCAAAACGCTAAAACCCTAAAAAAACACAGTGAGAAATGCAAAATCATTAGCTCCAAATATAGTTTTGCTGCTCGTTTACAAATTACGAAACCCTAATTGCAATTACATCCGTTTCAGTGGCAGTGATTACAGATTGCACATTATTAGGGGTAAGTAAATTCGTTCTTCATTCTGGTTTCGATTTCTTTCAGAGTACAACAAAAATTGAGCTGATAAATGATTATTTATACCCACCTATGCAAATCACTACACCATCTGAAATGTGTTGGTAGAATTTCACCATTTTTATCATCATTTAATTCTATTAGATGCATCTCATGCAATGCAAGTGATGATCAACACTCTTTTGTAGTTACTTATCTCACTAACAGTTGCGGGGTTTCGCCAAACTCGGCTCTTTCAATTTCTAAGTCTCTTAATTTCAAAACCTCGGACCAACCGGACTCTGTTCTTGCCTGTCTCAAGAAAAATGGTTTCTCAAAACCCCAGATTTTGAAGATCATACAAACTCGGCCGACAGTTCTTTTATCGAACCCGGAAAAAACCCTTTTACCCAAAATTGAATTTTTTCACTCGAAAGGATTTTCAAGCCTAGTCACTGTTAAAGTGCTATCTGTATGCCCTCAAATTTTACACTCTAGCTTGGAGAAAAGATTGATTCCGGCTTTTAGTGCCATCAAAAGTATTCTTCGGGATGATGATCTTGTAATTCGTGCTATAACACGCAGTCCAAATATACTACTTTCTCATCTGTACTTTTATGTCATACCTAATATCAAAATTTTGCGTGACAATGGATTTCCGGAATCAAGTATTGCTTGGTTTCTTGTATATCACCCTAGGGATTTATTTACAAGCTCGGATAGTTTAACTAAGAGTATAGATAAAGTGAAGGAATTAGGGCTTAAGCCATCTCAAAAGATTTTTTCTATTGCCATCCAAGTAATGAGGTCGCTCAGCAAATCTGCTTGGGAAAGGAAATCTGATATCTATAAGAAGTGGGGTTGGTCTGAGCTAGAGATTCTTGCTGCTTTTAAGAAGTTTCCAGGGTGTATGGCAACATCAGAGAAAAAGATAACGGCAATGATGGACTATTATATCAACAAAATGGGATTAGATTCTTCATATATTGCTCGTTCTCCATCCCTCATTGGATTCAGCTTTGAGAAAAGGGTTGTACCACGGTGTTCTGTTATACAAGTTCTTCTGTCAAAAGGTCTAGTCACGTCGACAAGCTTATCATCACGGTTGAATATAACTGAAGAGGTTTTCTTGTGTAGGTTTGTGATACCCTACCAAAAAGAAATCCCACATTTGTTGAAGTTATATCAAAAGAAGTTGAATGATCCTAACTGAGGAGGAGCTTAGACCCTGCTGATGCATCAAAATGCATAAGGAGACTGAACATTTAAAATCTCTGTTGCAGATCATAAACTATTTATCAAGACTGGGTTTTGCAGTTAATCGACGCTGAGATTCTCTTAGTAGAACGCCAACAAATTCAGCTTTAGAACTACCAAGATTTATTGACTTCGAAAATGGTGAGGGAAATAATTGAGATTTAGGACCCTTACCAATTACCATGAGGTTGCTGGTTTCCTCTTGCTTTTTAAAGCAGAACATGGTGAGGGTCGGCAGATTTATTTTTTGTAGCATCAATTATGAATGGAAGATTAATTTAATGTAAAAGAGCTTAAGATTTCACTGCTCCTAACAAATTATGATGGCTTCTTTTATTGAGTTTATTCATGGAATAATGCATTTTTTGGTCCCTGCATGTCCCCTTTTTTTGTGCATTAGATCCCTCCACTTCTATTTATCAACATTGAGTCCTTGGTGATCCTATTGCTCCGTGGATTTACGTGGTTGGTAGATTGCGCTTGCTTTATCATGGCCTAGATATAATTAATCTTGTTGATTGATTGATGAAAAAATGAGAATCAAAAAAAAAAGATGAGGATGACAATGACTTTCATAGTAGAGAATGAGAATATGTGATTTTCATTGAGAGATATTATATTCATATTTTGTTATCTAAATTTTTTCTAATCAAACAAAAATTTCTTTATTAAAATTTAGTAAACCAAGTAAATGGTTCATTGGTGGTTTTTGAGTATGTTAGATTAGGTTGTCAAATTATACAAACCTGTACTCAACTTTCAAAATCTGCACACAATTGAAGTCAATCTATTGGTGTGCATAAATTTTACAATCAAATTACAGTCCGAAGTGTAACTTTGCTTGGATTCCCTTGGATTAGCATAGATGAAAATTGCAATTTTAAAGTTTACGATAAACATTATATGCCAGAGAAGTAAAAGTTAAAAGTTAAGGCACCATTCATGTAATTGTCATACAGAAACTTGTTCTCCAGAAACACCATTTCTGAAGAAACCCTAAAAATAAACGAACTAGAAATCTAGAGTTCAGAAATTTAGCTCTCAAACAAAAATTCAGGCCTCCTTGGCATTGACGTGACGCTATTAATCGGAAATTCACAAGTTAATCGCAATTCCATCGATTGGTGTGTTTGGTGGATTGTTCTCTGTAATTCTATGATCGACTGTGAGTAAAGTTTCTTTTTCATTTGGGTTTAAGATTTTATCGCACGCGTATAATTATGATTATTGATACCCATGTCTTGAAATTGCTACGCCATGTTAGATATCGTACTGTAACTGCACCATTTCATGCAATTTGTTACTTTCAAAAGTACCCAATTTTATCATTATCTTCTGTTAGATGCTTATCGAGCAATGCTGGTGATGATCAACAATCATTTGTCGTGTCTTACCTCATTAACAATTGCGGGTTATCTCCACAATCTGCTCTTTCAGCTTCTAAGTATCTCAATTTTGAAACCCCTGAAAAACCAGATTCTCTTCTTGCCTTTTTGAAGAGGCACGGATTCTCAAAGGCCTAGATCGCGAAAATTATCCATACACGTCCTATTGCGCTTTTATCTGATCCCGAGAAAACATTTTTGCCCAAAATCCAATTTTTACTCTCTAAAGGTTTTGAAAACCCTGATGTTGCCCACATTTTATCTGTATGCCCTGAGATTCTGCATAGTAGCATACCCAACAGGTTAGTCCCTTCTTTTAACGACCTACGGGATTTGCTTCCTTCTGATGAGATGGCGATTAGAGCAATAAAACGCCTTCCAAAGCTTATGCTTCCTTACTATCTAGACTATGTAATACCTAATACCAAAATTTTGAAAGAGACTGGACTGCCACTATCAAATATCGTTTGGCTACTTAGAAAGTATCCTATGGCGTTATTAACGACCCTGGATCACTTTTGTAAGATTGTAGAAGAAGTGAAGGGAATGAGGTTGAATCCTAATGCAAAAACCTTTGTTATTGCAATTATGGCAATGCGGTCAATGAGCAAATTAACATGGAAAACGAAATTTGATATTTATAACAAGTGTGGTTGGTCTCAGGAAGAGACTCTTATGGCTTTCGGGAAGTTTCCATGGGTTTTAGTGTACTCTGAGAAGAAGATAATGAATATGATGGAGTATTATACCAAACAAATGGGGTGTGATTCATCATTTATTGCTAAATATCCATATCTTATTGGCTTGAGCTTGGAGAAGAGGGTTGTACCGCGGTGTTCTGTTTTAGAGATTCTGCTGTCTAAAGGTCTGATCAGATTGCCTAGCTTAGCTACAGCATTGAAGATTTCTGAAAAGGTATTTCTGCATAAGTTTGTGGCACCTTACCTGAAAAAAGCTCCTAATTTAATGAAGTTGTATGAGGAGAAGTTAGATGATGCTAAATGTGAAATAAAGCTGTGACAAAGATGAAGCAGTTGCATCTACTTTGATTGCATATCTTCTGAAAGCTCTTTTGCAGGACAGGTTTCCATGTCTTGTATAACTTGGCCTGATGGATCCCAATAGCTGTAACTTTTCTGTTCATGCTGATAAGTTTTTACACCTAATTTGTTTTTCAGTGATATTTAGGGTGGAAATTTGAAGGAAACATGCTCTTTTGTCTCCGTAAAACAGGCTGCGAGAACTTTAGTGGCTGGAAAAAATAATCATTTTGCTTGATAGGCAGGTATACCTTTCACCCTGCATCTGTGGCTGCTGATAACGACCATCAGAGTAGCTTTCCTTTGGCACAACATTCGACATTTGTTTTTCAGTTATACACTTGCAAGTTTTCATGATTATGGCTTTCTTTCACTCTGGAGTTTGTTTATGTTTTGTCTCGATGACAGGTGAAAGTTGAAGGATTTAAGGGGTTGGCTGGCCATGTGTTCTTGTGCATAATCGTCTGGCGGCAAAAGATATCAATTTAAATAACATTATTTTTACAGCTGGTGTAAAAAAAACAGTTCAGAACTTTGCCTAGTAAAGGCGATTTTCACACTTTAACCTAGGACCTCAATGCTAAAATCAAAGTGAGCTTAATGTACTCCTTAGATCACGGTTTCATCTCATGTTTGTCCTAAATCACAAAAAATAGAGATTCATTAAAGAAATTGAGTTTTTATCCTAGTGGGGATGATATGGTTTTGCTTTCTCAAGGAAGATGCTGAGTCCTGTGGACTATCAAGATAAATAGTCATCTATATACAAGGGGGATAGAATTCAGAAAGGCTCTTCATTACAGATGGTGAATTTATTCATCAAGATTTCGGTTTTCCCTTAAATTTACTACCAGAAGCAGCTTTAACCTGAAACTCAGCATTGCTGTGGAAGAGATATAGAAACTTATTCATGGGGTCCACTGCCGAATGAATGGGAATTCTTCCTTCGTTCCGAGGAGGACTTCTGTGAAGGTGGTTGTGAGGCCACCGTACTGTTTTTCTCTAGTCATGGAAAAAGGATCACATTTTATATCTTCTCGTTTGAGAGAATCTCCATTGAAGATTGCAGAACCTTTGTACAAAACATTAATGAAAACTCAATTGAAAGTTGAGTTCAGAAAAGGAGAAGATGTTTCAGGATTATAATTTCGATTTTATGTATTTGGTATAAAAGGCTACAATGTATAGTTTATGTCCCAGCAATTTGTTCACAAGCTCGAATGGAATAGCTCAAGATTATAAAAGTGAAGGGATTGTTTATGGGTAATCTTCTTAACACGTAAATAATGCATGTTTATCTATAATGGTATTTTTAAAAGAGTAATTTAATTAAACATAAATCTGCTAAGGATAGAAAAAGCAATGAGGGCTTACTACACATTACAGCCAAAGTTAAAGCTACAAACAAGATTGGTGTGACAAAATCATTGGCACTAGAATAATAACTCAGGGTAGGATTAAACAAACAATAGACTGAATTTGTCATGCTTTAACATATGAAAATATCTAGTTCAATGTAAACGGAACAAACTTGGTATATCTAAATCACTTCATCTAATCAGGAATTGTTTTTTCCGTCAGAAAAAATAGCCGAAAGTGATAAGGTTAAAATGTTGCAGCAATAAGCTCTACCTCAGCTCAACAAGTATCCGAATAAATAACTAACAGCTGAATTACTTGTATATGAGAGCATCACGTCCAGGTCCTACACCAATATAATGGACTGGCACACCAACGAGTTCTTCTATCCTCTCCACATATTGTTGAGCAGCCTTTGGAAGGTCTGCATAATTTCTAACAGAAGATATGTCACTCTTCCATCCAGGTAAGACTTCATATTCAACCTGTACAAATCGAAAGAAGATGTTAGATGAAGAAAATTGTTTTTAGAAACTATACATGTGATGGGCACTTGTTAATCAGGTAAAATAAAAAACAAAACACACAAAAATCAAGCAAGGCTCCATTAGTTAAAAAAAAGTAATCTAATATAGACATGTTATGAATCTATGATTGATAAACTTGCCTTCAATTGCTCAAGCTGACGAAGATCAGCTGGGAACGATTTAATTGGTGTGCCATCTGCATTTTTGTAGACAACCCCCAACTGAATTTCAGGAAGATCCGACAAGACATCAAGCTTTGTCAAATTCAGCGAAGAAAATCCATTAATCTGACAGGAGAACTTTAGCGCAACTATGTCCAGCCAACCACAACGTCGAGGACGGCCTGTGGTGGTTCCAAACTCTTGCCCAGCAAATCTAAGCAAATCACCCCCTTGACCCAAGATTTCGGTGGGAAAAGGACCAGAACCGACCCTTGTAGTATATGCTTTGACCTGAATATAAGAGTTAACACGAAGTTGTGAGCGAAGTATAAAAAAACTGCACATAGATACATGTTCTAAACAAAAAGTTACACAAAATGTAATGTAATGCAATCTACAAACCACTCCAATTAAATCGCCGACAACCCTTGGAGAAATACCAAGACCAGAACAGATACCACCGGCTGATGGACTTGATGAAGTCACAAAAGGATAAGTTCCAAAATCGATGTCCAGCATAGTGGCTTGACCACCTTCAACCAATATCTTCTTATTTTCCGCAATGGCCTCATGCATAAAATGGACAGTATCCGCAATGAAAGGCTCCAACCTTTCTGCAAATCGCTTGTATTTCTCCACTTCTTCCTTAAGCATATCAGGACTATAGTTAAAACCTTTAAATCTTGAAGCAGCATCCGACAATAATAGATCAAGTTTCTGTGGAAAAATATCCATGTGCCTCAAGTCACACACTCTGATACCATTTCGAATCACCTTACTTGAATAACACGGTCCAATTCCTCTTCTAGTAGTACCAATAAACGATTTAGCAAGCTCAGCTTCTCTAAGCCCATCTACTTCTTGATGAAAATCAAACAACAAATGAGCACGATCCGACACTAAAATCCTCCCTTTACAAGAAACACCATTCGACTCCAAACCATCGATCTCCTTGAACAAACCCGGCAAATGCACCACAACTCCATTCCCAATCACGCAGAGAGTATCCTCATTAAGTATACCGGACGGAACAAGGTGAAGCGCAAATTTTTTACCCTCTGAATTATAGATGGTGTGACCAGCATTAGCTCCACCCTGTTTTGAGTCAGAAAACAAGTCACACAACTGAAATTAAAACCACAAAATCCTAAAATACAGCACATTCGAATAACATTAACGAAACATTCAATAATCAATATGAATTCATTTTACTTACTGGGCATCAAAAAATTTCAATTAACACTTAAATTTTCTTCAAATTCGAGAAACACCCAATTAAAAGCTAGTATATTTACACTAAATTTAATTGGGTATGTAAAAATACCTGGCAACGGGCCACGATATCCAAGTGCTGAGATAATATGTCGACGAGTTTGCCTTTACCTTCATCGCCCCATTGGCAACCCAAGACACCGGATACTTGACTGAGTGAGTTGATCCGAGTTAAGGCGGCGGAGTCAGCCGCCAAGTTCAAAGACGGCGGGGATGGAGAGCGAACGGAGCAAACTACAAAATTACGATGAGGGGTGAGGGGGGCCGCCGGGCGGCAGGTGAACTTGATAGGGTTTGGCTCCAAACTAAGAAAAGATGAAGTGAAACTCATTGCCATAGCGAAGGGACACAGAGAGTGAGCAAAACAGTGTGTAAGGGTATAAGCCAAGGGACGGAACCGGGGTTATTTATTCAACTTTAATTGATTATTTAATTATTTATTTATTAGTAAATTTTAATATTAGTAATTAAATAAAATTAATTTTAAAAGTGATAATTATCGGTTAATTTAAAATCTATTGTTGCCAAATTGTTGTTGTTGTTTTAATCAAAAGTGATTATTATCAGTTCCCTTCCAGTTTGTGGTCTTTTGATTCTTATGATGCTCAGCTTCTTTATTTTTGTTGAATTTGTTTTATATCGTGCTTCAACTTTTACTATCAAAATCAGAATTTTTTAGTGAGTTTCAATTCACTTTTATGCCGGTGTGGGCTTAGCTTGAATGGCTAAAGTACTTTCAAATGCATCGAAATATTGTGAATTTAAACTCCATCTCCGTAACTAACAACTAACAATTAAAACTCTAAAAAGTCGATTACCATCTTTGATAAAATAAACTCATTCTCATCGTTCTTCAGATCATCGTTCTTCAGATCATGTTTTTTTCATTTACTAAAATAAGCTTCAAATTTCTTGTTTGAGATTTTAAATTCAAATTCTTCGAGTTGTGGGTTTGATACGTTAACCACATATTAACGTGTTTTTGCTTCTTCTGTTAGTTAGATTCGATGTGTAATTAAAGTCATACAGCAAATTACATTAGGTTTTCAGGACAATATATTTTGTTTTTAAATCATGTGTATATTTGTGAAAATTGAGTTGTTAATTGAAATAAAGAAACATATTATAAAAAACATTGCTTTTTTTAATATTTATTAGAAAAAAATGGATTTCTATTTATCGCCTTAAATTACTACCCTCCGCCCTACTCTTTTTACCTAAATACCCCTAACCCAATTTCATTTTCAAAAACAAAAAACTCAATTCTCTCAACTCAGCTAAAAATCCAACGAAAACCGAGCGGATTTATAATAAAAATGTCGGAATCTAACCTAGATAGAGGACGGGACCTTCGGTAAGTGATCGGTTTTGCGTTTTTACGCTTTTGTTTTTTTTTTTAATTTTTTTACTGGGCCGGTGTCCTGGGATCGCGCCGCCCAAGAGAGACAATTTTCCATATGGGCTAGCGCCAACCTAGTGGGACGTTTGTCTTATGGGCCAGCGCCAGCCTAAAGGGAAATCGTCCCTTTGGAACGTTTGTCCCTCTAGGCCGGCACGATCCCAGGACGCCGTCCCATAATTTAAAAAAAAAATAAAAATTAAAATAAAAATGCTGAGAATGTTTATTTTTAGTTAATTTTTTTAGTTAAAGGATAAAATAATAATTTTTAAAGGCGGTGGTTAGGAAATTGGGGCAATAAATTTATTATATTTTAAATATAAAAATATCGGACTAATTTATAAAATAAGAATCATTCCGTCTGATTTTATTCTATATGAGGAATAAGAGAATATTTATTATTATTTTTTTATTATAAATTTATTCCTTTTTTGGTATAAGAGAAAGAGGCAAAGCCTAAACGGAAAACAAACTAAACATAACGATCATACGCCACACCCTGAAGATCGGGTATAAGCCAATGACTTAAGCTAGCTGGTGGACTCTCATGCGGAATGAAAACTAACAAACTCTCATCGCTAATGGTAGTGGAAGTCATTTCTTTCATTATGACTTAAATAAGGGTTAAACAAAATTTCATGTAAAATAATTCTCAAAATAAAAATGAGACTTTGAAAATAGTACATCTCAAAATACAAAGTGAAGATCTAAAATGAGAAAGGAGGCTAAAAATTCAGAAATTAAATTGGCTTTTTTTTTTTCAGTTGATTTAGGACTCAACTGGTTGGGAGTAACTTTACTAAAAAAATTATTGAGTAATAGTTTTTTTCATTTAATTTATTTTTGTCAATTTACTTTTCAGAAAGTTAACTAGAAAAATAACTTTTCTAACAAAACCTATATAAACTCTACTTCCCTAGTTTTAAAATACAATTACATCTCTATACTTAATTAGCCAATTTAGTTATTAAAAATAATATTATTTTTAAATTTTAATCAATTAAAAATTAAATGTAACTTTCCGAGAGGTTATTAAGTAAACCAAACATTGAAAATATTCATTTACTCTACACTAACTTTTTCAACAATTAAATTCCCGAAAATTATACACTTTTAAATCAAGTGATGGAGGCCGTAACAATGTTACGGACAAAAGATTTATTTTAAATTTTGAGCAAATTAGAATGAGATCCCATTATTATAGTTTAATACCCTTATATTAAAATCATACTTAATGGTCCTTCACTTTCAATTCCTTTAACTATTAGGCCACTCCGTGAATTTTGACAATTACTTCAAACAATTTAGTGCCCTACTTTTAATTTCGTGAACGATTTTGGTCCCCCACTTTTAATTTTATCAAGCGACTTGATACCTCATTTTTAAACGATTTGGTAAGTTAGTTTTAATTTCATTAAACGATTTTATCCCCCCAAATGAATAAAAGGGTCTCTCAATAATAAAATTAAAATTAAAGGATAACAAATTGTAAATTATGATATATTTAGAGACGGATCCATTCAATAGATGGTGGGATCCATGGACCCCACCTTTTTTTAGAAATAAAAAATCTATATATTATTATGAAACAATTCTTTTAAAAGTTAGTATTATTTTTAACAGAAATCTTTTGAATGTTAACTTAAACATAACCCTTTTAATATGCAGCAATTTAATATTCATAACCAGACTATAAATTTGACAATAAAATGCAACGGATTATGCAGAGTGGTAGTGATATGAAAATTTTCATCAAGTTTTATACTTTAATTTTAAGATTTACATATTAAAATCTCAATAAATTAAATAAAAAATAATAATTTGAAAATTTATTTATTAACAATTATTAAATCTTAAATATTTATGGGAAAAAGATTTATGGGAATGATTATGGCAAAGTTTGGAGTCCCAGCTATAATATTTATGGGAAAAAGATTCCTCTATCTAATTATAAGATTGGAGTCCCAGGCTCCAGCTATAATATTTATGCCAACTTAAGTAACAGTTGCAATACAATCAAAGAGTTGCAGAATACAAGAAGTTTACTATCCAAAAAATAGATACAATTTAAAAATATGAATTTAATCTTCATTTAAGAAAATAAATTAAATGAAAGAACCAACAAGTCTGAAACATTGATACAATAGATCACCAAGAAGCAGTTCCTATCCTGAATATATTATCCATATTATACTCCACTCGGAACGAAATTGATCAAATACTCGATAATTAAACTTTTTTTTCAAGATCGCGGGGCTAATAGTTCCTTCCTGTGTGGGTTTGTAGTTGGAAACAAAAATTATCAGTACAATTATATAAAAAGATTAAACAATTTAAAACAAACAAGGCTAGGTGAAGAAAAGGGTCAAAATACCTGAACTTCTTGCCATCAATACGAATGTCGGGGGCATGAGGAATCTTGGACAAATCTTCTTTAAGTAATTCGCAATCATCTATACGTATTCCTTGAAGACTAGTAAGGCAAGCAGGCAACTGTTTCATGTTATGTAACTGTTTAAGAAATAAGATTTGAAGAGTGGTGGTGTAACTACTGAGAAGCCACCGTGGCAATTCGACCAGTTTTGGTAGGCCTCCGAGTATCAGTTTTTCAAGGCGGCAGAGTCGAGTTTGATTATCACTTCCTTCCTCCTCTATTTCTAAATCAAGGTTCTCACAATTTTCTATAGCAAGATACTCTAATGAAGTCAGGTATTTTATACTCTGCGGCACACTTTTTAAGCTTGGACATCCCTGAATAGTCAATTTTCGAAGGTTTATGAAACCTTGCATATCTTCAAACAAGAATTCTAATTTTCCACATGAAACAATTTCCAAGTTTCGAAGAGATTTTAAACAGCCTATTCCATTATTTGGCAAACACTTCTGTTTTGTAGTTATTGTCAGAGATCTAAGGCTGATGAACAACCTCATGTCACTGGGTAACTCTTCAATTCCATAACACCCTACAAGCCATAGAGTTTGTAAGCTCTGTAACTTGTAAACAGAATTTGGCAGTCTTCTTATTTTGGAATCATATAAACTGAGAAATCTCAAATGCCTTAACATACCAATACCTTCTGGCAGTGTCTCTATTTCAGAATATCTCAAATCCAAGTACCGCAGAAACTGAAACCTTGGCAAATACAATATCTGGATGAACGATTGGCTAATAATGCCTGAGGACACATAAGGTACAATGGTTCGTACACCGTCTAAACTTTGTAAGATCATAGGGAGACTTTCCGGAAGTGAATTAGGGTTAGCAAATATCAAATGTCGAACATTCCTAGGTATATGTTGGGTTGATGATGTTACAATTGAGCACTCTTTCTGTGTCACTGATAACGCAAGATCATGCATCAAATCATGCATTTTACAATTAACCATACTGATCAATGATCGATCAATATCTTGAAAAAAGGATCTTGAACATAATTCTCTGAAGTAACGCAATCCAACATCTTCTAGCTCTTCATTTTCGTTCTTACACTGAAGAAGCCCATGTGCCATCCAAAATTGAATTAGTTCAATGTTGTCATATTCATAATCCTTTGGAAAAAATGAACAGTATGCGAAGCATCTTTTCAAGTTAGATGGCAACTGCTCATAACTTATTCTTAGTGCGGGCATTATATCATCCTCCTTTTGCTCTAGCTTCCAGATCTCGCTATCCCTTACATATTTCCACTCGTGCTCACTAGTAATGGAATAAAGCAAATTTCCTAATGTTACTACTGCTAGAGGAACTCCTTTGCATTTTCTTACAATTTCTTCACCCATTTTTACAAGATTAGGATAGTGTTCCACATCCCGTGCGTCCTTAAATGCACATTTGAGAAATAAAGACACACAAGTCTTATGAGAAAGATCATTTAAATTGTAAGGTGGAACACTAGCCATGACTGAGGCAACACTATGTTTTCTTGTCGTGACTAGAATCCTACTTCCATCAGCACCCCCCATCAACAAATCTCTCAATTCATTCCATTTTCGACGGTCCTCACTCCACACGTCATCTAAGATAAGTAAGTACTTTTTATTGTTAACGGTCCTCCTCAAGAATGCTTGCAATTTTTCTATACCCCATCCTGCACATTTTTGACCTGTGGCAGCCTCGTTGATTTTTCTAAGAACTTCTTCTAAATCAAAGTCATCAGAAATACATGTCCATAGCTTCACCTCAAAATGACTCTTCACTCTTTCATCGCTATACACAAGCTTAGCTAGTGTAGTCTTTCCTAGGCCTCCTATCCCTACGATCGCAAGAACGGGGACATCTTCAACATCCACAGGATTCAATAAATGATGTAAGATTTTCTCTTTATCTTCGTCCCTCCCAATGACCGTTGCAGCATCCACAAAGGAATGAGTCAATTTCCTCTCCCTGCGAATGACTTGCGTACCGTGGACCCCCTCAGTCAAACCAAAATCAGACTTAAGTTTAACAATTTCAGCTATTTTCCCCCTAAGGTTCTTTAGTTTATGGGCCATTTTAAAGCGGAATGCAAGTGAATTAGAGCTAGAAAAGAAACGTTTTACCTTTATGCTAGTATTCCCTGCAGCTTTGGCCGCTTGCTTTTTCAATGCTTGGCACTCGAATTGATCCACGGCATCTTCAATGTCATAAAGGACATCTTTGAGGTCCTCAAGCCACACTTGTATCCGGTGGTTGCGTGACTGGTGCTGCTCGGCGTCTAGAAGAACAGCAGTTATGGCCTTCAAGGAGTTGTTCATGTGTTGAAGATCGGTTTGAAGTCCCCATGCCAAGAGAAATTCTTCAAGTGCAAGAGAGGCCAACTTTTCGATGATGCTGTGAGCAAGATTGAGCAGAAGAGATTCAGCCATTGTTTTCTTTGTAAACAAGAAAATGTCGCAGCTTGCAGATTCCTGAATACGCCTTTGTAATAATGTTTAATCGAAAGTCAATGCTCTTGCCTGTATTAGTATTAGCACGAGATCTAAGTCTCATGCTTGCCAACTAATTCCAACAGAGTCAATTATTTGGATAATTTTCACATACAGTCCCTGAATATATTTATTTTTTCATCAAAATTCATTTATTTTAATTTATAACCAGAAAATACCTGAATTATTTAGATTGCCATGAAAAAAAACTCCTATATATCGTATGCTCAATGTTCAATGTAAAATTACTCTAGAAAAAGAAATGAAATTTTGGAAATGGTATATATCTCAAGTAGAAAGTGAGACTTCTATGATGAGACACAGATGGAGCAATAATTTTAATTATATAATCTACTTTTATAAATTCAATTATTACATTGACTTTTTTGTTGGTTTAAAAATATAAGGGACGGAGGGTTTAATTTGAAACTTTTTAAAAGGCTAGAGACTATTTTATATCGAAATTTATCATAACATTAAATTTGTCCATTGCATGAAAAGTTGGGTTTTATTTAATTGAATTTTCTAATTTTACTGCAAAATAATATGCTTTGGCATTAGAAAAACCTTTAGCCCCACTTTTCCAAAACATTCCTTTATCTAATCATAACTATGGGAAAAAGAATGGACTCCCAGCTATAATATTTATGCCAACTTAAGTAACAGCTGCTGATCAGCAGTTGTCTAATGCGTTAATAGCCAAGTTTACGGCCGGAAGACCAATGCCGAAAAACATATTTGGAGAATTGGTCGCTTTCTGCGCCTCCTACACTGGGTCTTCTAGACCATAGACATGTTCTGATAATCCTTCATGCTTCACAGGATGTTGTTAAGGCTTTGGCATGAATCCCATCAAATCGGTACTTTTCTATTTTGTCTATTTCGATGGACTCCGGAATTTGATCCTAGAAAGAATCAAAGCTAGCTTCTACAAAGAGAGAATTATAGCAGGGGCATTGTGACAGGAACCTGCAGATTCTGAAGCAACAGTTGAGCGAAATGCAGCTTCTCCCACCCTTGCTTTGGCATTTTTGTGAAGTAAACAGCTGCTATAATACCTCTACAATGGTAAGTAAAATATATGTGCCTTAGACAAATGAAGCTACTTACATCAGGAAGATCCCTTGATGATAGCATCCGCTGCTTCTTTACTAATCTGCAAGTCAGTCATAACAGTTGAAATCTTTGCTGCCTAACCTAAAATTTGTTCGATGGCATGCCTTGTAATCACAGCATTCCCTACTTATTCTAACAATGAAAATCTATTCCTCTTTGAATTGAAGCTTGATTAGCTGATAAATTAAGGAACTGTGAAAACGTCACCAATCTCAATTGATGGCATACACTACTTTTGCAGACTGCAGGTTCCTACAGTTGGCAATATTAACATCACATCTACAACCAAGCTTTACCAAAACTCATGCAATCCCAATAACAATAATGACAGTTAAATAGCTCACCTTCATAAAGATCGAAGTATGTTGATTCTGTAATTTGTGTCCTGAATCGTGTATCTGCTAAATAGCTCACCTTAATCTAAACGCGAGGTTCCGATTGTATTTTTGAGTTTGTTTTTGCATATTAGGTCTGCAATGTAATGCTCAACTTTTCAAATTTGAGATTTTTGTTGGAAATATATGTCAGAATCATACTCTTCGAGGAAGGAGATACTAAGGAAGCAACAAGTCTGAAACATTATAGGGCTCTATCAAACAAATCCATTAATGAAACATTACAGGGCTCAATCAATCAAACAAACATTACAGAGTTGCATTATTGAAGGTACCACAAATGAAAAAAGAAACATTTGCAATCCATACTAGATAACTAAACTTCTTTTCAGGATCGCAGGCTGATAGTTCCTTCCTGTGGGTTGTAGCTGCCATTGAAGTTGGAAACAAAAATTATCACTACAATTAAATTAAAAGATTAAACCATTTAAAACAGACAAGGTTAGAGGGTCAAAATACCTGAACTCCTTGCCATCTATAGTAATTCTGGGGGCGTGAGGAATCTTGGACAAATCATCTTTAAGCAACTCACAATCTTTTATACGTATTTCTTGAAGACCAGTGAGGCAAGCAGGAAACACTTTCATGTTAGGTAAGCGTGCAAGACCTAAGAATTGAAGAGTGGTGGTGGAACTATTGAGAAGCCACCATGGCAATTCCACCAATTTTGGTAGACCTGCAAGCATCAGTGTTTCAAGGCGGCAAAATCGAGCTTGATTGTCGCCCTCTTCCTCCTCCATTTCCAAATCAAGGTTCTCACAATTCCCGATTAAAAGATACTCTAACGAAGTCAGGTACTTTATACTCCACGGCAAACTTTTTAAGCTTGGACATTCCGTGATCAGCAGTTTTCGAAGGCTTTTGAGACCCTGCATATCTTCAAACAAGAATTCTATATTTTCACATATAAAAATTCCCAGAAATCGAAGAGATTTTAAACGGCCTATTCCATTATTTGGCAAACACTTTTGCTTTGTGGTTATTGTCAAAGATCTAAGGCTGATGAAGAATCTAATGTCACCAGGTAACTCTTCAATTCCAGTACAATTAAAAAGCCATAGAGATTGTAAGCTCTGTAACTTGCAAACAGAATTAGGAAGTCTTCTTATTTTAGACATAGATAAATCAAGAAGTCTCAAATGCTTTAACATACCAATATCTTTCGGCAGCGTCTCTATTTCAGACTTTCTCAAATCCAAGTATCGCAGAAATTGAAATCTCGGCAAATACATCGTCTGGATGAACGATTGGCTAATAGAGCCAGAGGACAGAAAAAGTTTAATGGTTCGTACACCATCTAAACCTTGTAAGATTACAGGGAGATTTTCAGGAAGTGAATTAGGGTTAGGAAATAACAAATGCCGAACATTTTCAGGTATTTGTTGGGTTGCTGATGTTACAATTGAGCACTCTTTTTGTGTCAATGATAATGCAAGATCATGCATCAAATCATGCATTTTACAAGTAACACCTATAGATAGATCAAAATCTTGTAAAAACGATCTGGAACATAACTCTTTAAAGTAACGCAATCCAACATCTTCTAACTCTTCATTCTCATTCTTACATTGAAGAAGTCCATGAGCCATCCAAAAATAAATTAGTTCAAATTCATCACATGTATAATCTTTTGGAAAAAATGAACAGTATGCGAAGCATCTTTTCAAGTTAGATGGCAACTGCTCATAACTTATTTTTTGTGCAGGCATTATATCATCCTCATTCTGCTCTAGTTTCCAGATTTCGCTATCCCTTATAGATTTCCATTCATGCTCGCTGGTGATGGAAAAAAGCAAATTTCCTAATGTGACTACTGCTAAAGGGACTCCTTTGCATTTTCTTACAATTTCTTCACTCATTTTCACTAGATTTGGATAGTGTTCCACATCTCGTGCGTCTTTAAATGCACATTTGAGAAACAAAGACACACAATTCTTATGAGAAAGATTATTTAAATTGTAAGGTGGAACAGTAGCCATAACTGAGGCAACACTATCTTTTCTTGTCGTGACTAGAATCCGACTTCCGTTGGCACCTCCCATCAACAAAGCTCTCAATTCATTCCATTTTCGACGGTCCTCATTCCACACATCATCTAAGATAAGCAAGTATTTTTTATTGTTAATAATCTCCCTCAAGAATGCTTGCAATTTTTCTATGTCCCAGCCTGTACATTCTTGACCTGTGGCATCCTTGACAATTTTTCTAAGAACTTCTTGCAAATCAAAGTCGTCGGAGATACACGCCCACACCTTCATCTCAAAATGACTCTTTACCCTTTGATCGCTGTACACCAGCTTAGCAAGTGTAGTCTTTCCTAAACCTCCTATACCTACGATTGCAAGAATGGAGACATTTTCAACATCGACGGGTTTCAATAAGTGGTCTATGATCTTCTCTTTATCTTTGTCCCTCCCAATAACAGTTGCAGCATCCACAAAGGAGTAGGTCAATTTCCTCTCCCTTCGAATGACTTGCGAACTGTTGACCCCTTCCGTCAAACCAAAATCAGACTTAAGTTTAACAATTCCAGCTATTCTTTCTCTAAGGTTCTTTAGTTTATGGGCCATTTTAAAGCGGAATGCAAGTGGATTAGAGCTAGAGAAGAAACGTTTTACCTTTCTGGCAGTATTCCCTGAAGCTTTCACCACTTCCCTTCTTGATGCTTCACACTCGAATTCATCCACGGCATCTTCGATGTCATAAAGGACATCTTTGAGGTCCTCAAGCCACACTTGTATCCGGTGGTTGCGTGATTGGTGCTGCTCGGCGTCTAGAAGAACAGCAGTTATGGCCTTTAAGGACTTGTTCATTTGCTGAAGATCGCTTTCGAGTCCCCATGCCAAGAAAAATTCATCGAGTGCATGAGAGGCTAACTTTTCGAGAACGGTCTGAGCAAGGTTGAGCAGAAGAGAATCAGCCATTGTTTTAGTCTTGTATGAAAAAAGAATGAGAGGCTTTTCTATGCCTTAAGCATAAACTTATATATAGTTAAGAATTGTTCTTTGAGTGCATGATTGAGCAGAAAAGATTCAGCTGTTGCTTTGTTTGTAATGAAGGAATAATGAGTGCCTTTGTCTGAAGACATAAGATAAGGTTCTTTTTTATTTATGTTATAAGAAATGAAAAGAATATTAATGAGAAAGTGAGTAATGCTTTTTCTATACCCAATATTAGGTGTTGTATAATTTAACAGTACAAATATTTTGGTATTTTTTTTGTCAACAGTCCATAATTTATTAATTTTGACTTGTTACAGATTTCATGGCAAATTGAAGGTTTAGAGGTGATCCTTCATTTGTTTCTCAATTCTGTACATATTTGGTCACAGAAAGCACAATAAAGTACATAGTTAATTTGCTACAGATAAACCCGTCGATAAATATCCAAAATCCGTCTCTACTTATTTTAATTTTAGTCAAAGCGCTATCAAAAACATCAATGGCACAAGATCAGGTAATGAAAAAGGATAGGATAAGTTGCATACCAATTAGTAGCACACTTCAGATAGCAATGTCCTTTTTGAAGGTCTCGAGTTTCTCAGTGTTTAGTACCTATTCATTTGTTCCAATCCTTTGGGATAGAATTACTCAGATCTGGATTGTAAAAGCAAATCTATCTTCTTGGTTTTACTCCATTTGTTTTATTCTGAAACTTCTCATGCCAAATTCTTGGATGTTACTGAAACAACTTCATTGGCATAAGGGGCTTTCTACTTCCTTCTCATGCCAAATTATTAATTTGTACCTTCAAGTCTTAAAGAACAAAAACCAATAGAGATATAAATAGTGAAAGACATGCAATGAGAAATTAATGAGCATGATTGGCATCCAATATGAAAGAATAGATTTTCTTTAATCAACATAACCAAATTGAAATCTCATGACCAGTGACTGATAATGCACAAAAGTTAAACTTATGCAACCTTGAATATAATTCCTGCATTGTTGGATACATTACTCTGTTAGAAAAACAAAAATGTCCAAAGAGAAATCCAACTATTCATTATATGGAGAGCAATGCATTCAAATCAATGAAAAGCTGATGATGTAATTTTGCTTAATATAGACAAGTATGATTAGTATGGACTAACTAGATAGAATCATGCACCTTATTAATTATCTCAATCCAATTTCAGAGCCTTCGCTGCCTTATCTAACATTTGTCCAATGGGATTCATCCTAATCACCGCATTCCCTACATAGAAATGAGCTTCTGAGTCTCATCTTAATAGTGTAACCATGGAAGTTTCTTCCTCTTCGAATTGAAGCTTGATTTGCTGATGAATTAAGGAATTGTGAGAAGGTCACCGAGTCTGGTCTAACACAAGTTAATCTCAATGCTGATGGCATTAAACTACTTTTGCAGACTGCAAGTCCTACAGTTGGCATAAAGATCTATTAAAGCAGTTGCAATATTAACATCACATGTACAATAATGCATCAAAACTCATGGATTTGAAGTTCCATTTTCCATCCATAATGACAGTTAACAGAGCATAGTCAATGATGACACCAAACAATTCCAATAATGCATCAACAGCTTTCTTCCCTTTACTACTCCTTGATATAGAAGGAAGTTTACATAAAACTTAGTATGTCTAAGATAAATTACTGCATAACCAAATTCTAAAATCATAAGGACGTTTGATAGCTTTATCACACAATGTATAGAAATTAATAGAACACTAGTAAAAGTCTGAACCAATCTTCTTCAAGTTCATAGTTGCTGTAGTTTTCATATAGTAACTGCATAAAAAATAAAATCTAAAAACACTGAGTACTCAAAAACACATGAGAGAAGACAAAATAAAAGCGAGTTATACTGCAAAAACACTGACTATGCATTAGAATGAGAAGTTACATCATCTGTTGTCTTTTGATGACCAAATACCTGCTGAGCATTGGTAATTTACAACCACCACCAGCTTTGCTCTTTGTCAGTGTATCTGGAGATTTACTTGAAATTTGATAAGAAGCCTTTTTCCTCATGGGATTGAAATCATCATCATCCTCGACGGACCCTGCGCAGGACTTTAGACGTCTGTCCAAAGACAGATTTGACAAGTGCTTCATCCTCCTCTGCTGTAGACTTCAAACACTTCAACTTCACATCGCATTCTCCTCTTATTATCCAAACTCTGACTCTCCAACGATTCCATTGCATCCCGACCCTCGTCGGTCTTCTCCTCAGGCTGAGCTCTCCGGGGTTCAAAGTTTCGATTAGCGCCATTCAGGACGACATAATCACTATTTTGAGGGTCTGTTTGAAACACGATGTGAGCCTTGCAGTGGGTGCACTTGAAGCAAAATGTATGAATAGAGATAAGATTGAGATATTTTTGTTTAGCATTTTCTTTGACCATATCAAATTTGGTGCCTTTGTATATATAATGAGCGCAGGAATTGCAGCGGACGGTCATGGGAAGCATCATCCGAACTTTGATAGAATCATTCTGTGATCTTGGAAGACGGGGTAACTTGGCGGCAACAAAATCAGGGGGATAGTATTTGTTGATCGCTTTTCTTTCTCCCATCTTATTTGTTTGTTCATCACCATTCTCAACAACAAAACAATCAACCTCAGGGGCGGAACTAGCTTTTGTGAAATGGGGAGCGAAATACATAAAAATTACTATATTTTTTAAAAAAAAACGTGTTCAAGGGTGTTTTTATTAAAAAAAAAATTTGCAGGAGCAGTCGCTACCTCAGCCATAAGGCTGGTTCCGCCCCTGATCAACCTCAACAGTAATCGAAGGCTACTTCAAAAAGGCACGCAAAAGAATAACATAAGCCTAAATTTCTAATGTGTATATGTTTATATATAGTAATAGGATTTCTAATCCGTATAAAAATAGAATTTCATGGAATTCGTATAGTAGTAGGATTCTAATTCTTAAGGCCCCCTTTGGAACAATTCTTTTTACTCACTGGAATTCATTTATAAATGAATTCCACAAGAATTCATTTGCAAATGAATTCCGCTATTTGGAATGAAAAACTGTAAACTATAGAATTAAAATGAATTCTGCATATTTATGTTTGGAATGAATTCTAGAATGCCATTCTTTTTAATCTATTCCTATATTAACCTTATAACCATTTTACTAAACATTAAAAATTAACTAAAATACTATTAAAATTTATTATATGCTAAAAATAACTAACTATATTAAAATATATAATTTATTTTTTAAATTTCAAAAAATTAAAACATAGCAACATAAACCACAAAATTAGTATTTCTGGAAATTACCGTGGGCACGCTTTAACTGAAGAGATCTTTTGTTTTTTTTTTGTTCAAAAAATTTCCGAAGCACCGATTTTTATAAATTTTATAAATTCAAAATATAACAACAGAAATCACCAAATTAAGCATAAGCTACTATTTTAAACAAAGATCAAAATGCATAACTTGTTCTTCAAGTTTTACAAATCCAAAATATAGCATATACTTTGTTAGAAGTATATGCTATATCAACATATTTAACATACATATTATTGAATATATTCATAAGCAACAAAATAACAACTAATATAAAAAATTTAAACCATTTAAAAATTATACACATATAATTAAAATCAAATACATAATATATAACAAGAAAAAAATAAAAAAAATTCCACTAGTTTATTTACATAATTATAAAAATCTAAAAAAATATTAATAAACTATTTGAAATAGTTAATTAAAAAAATAAAGATAAGTTGATAAAAATAAACTTTTTGGTTTGAGATTTGTTGTAGTAGGTATTATAATGATTGGTTGTGTAATATGGAGTAGAGAAAATTTAAAAAAAAACGAGAAAAAAAATTGAAATCAAAATGGAAAGAAATAAAATGAGAAGGAAAATTGAATGAAAATGGAAAGAAATAAAATGAGAAGAAAAATTGAAATGAAAGTGACAGCAAATAATGTCAAAAGAAAAGAGAACCTTTAAAAAGTTGAGGGTATTATTGTCAAAAAAGGATTGTTCTTTTTGTCATGTGTTGTTCATTTGTAAATTCTATCTATTTTGCTTGGATTTATAAATCCACAAATTATAACTAACATTAATTCCCTGATTTTAATTCCAAGAATTGTGTTTGTCCATTCATTCATTCCAAACATAAAAAATTGGAATTATAAATGAATTCCAACTTTTTTTAAGGAATTCATTCATTCCAAAGGGGCCCTAAATCTACTTGTCAAATTACTTAAAAACCACCAATTTTGAATTACACACGCACGTTGAACAATTAAACAATTGCATATTTTTTTTTTAGGTTCAATCTCTACCTTTTTTTCATTTTGATTTTAGGTTTTCAAATAACGGGTACCAAATTGTTAATTATAACAAACATAAGAGGTCTTAAAGTAATTTGCTCTTGATTTAATATAAGAGAAAATTATTGTAAAACATGCCGTTTATATCATAATTCATATTTGGGACAAAAATAACTTTAATGTTTATTATGTGGCTCAAATGGCCACCTAATATTTTTTAAGTCTTAAAAATGACCCAACGTTACCAAAGTGTACAAATATACCTTCCACTGTTGTATTTGTTCCACTTCGGTAACGTTAGGGTCATTTTTGAGACTCGAAAAATATTAAGGCAACGGATAATTGTATGCCACATCACCCGAGTTAACATTCATAATACAAGCTACCGTTAGACGGAGGGTATATTTGTTCTACGATGGTAACATTAGGGTCATTTTTGAGATATAAAAAACATTACGGGGTCATTTGAGCCACAGAGTAAACATTAGGGTCATTTTGTACCTTAACCCTTCATATACTCATGGATTTGAAGTTCCATTTTCCATGGATTTGAAGTTCCATTTTCCATCCATAATGACAGTTAACAGAGCATAGTCAATGATGACACCAAACAATTCCAATAATGCATCAACAGCTTTCTTCCCTTTACTACTCCTTGATATAGAAGGAAGTTTACATAAAACTTAGTATGTCTAAGATAAATTACTGCATAACCAAATTCTAAAATCATAAGGACGTTTGATAGCTTTATCACACAATGTATAGAAATTAATAGAACACTAGTAAAAGTCTGAACCAATCTTCTTCAAGTTCATAGTTGCTGTAGTTTTCATATAGTAACTGCATAAAAAATAAAATCTAAAAACACTGAGTACTCAAAAACACATGAGAGAAGACAAAATAAAAGCGAGTTATACTGCAAAAACACTGACTATGCATTAGAATGAGAAGTTACATCATCTGTTGTCTTTTGATGACCAAATACCTGCTGAGCATTGGTAATTTACAACCACCACCAGCTTTGCTCTTTGTCAGTGTATCTGGAGATTTACTTGAAATTTGATAAGAAGCCTTTTTCCTCATGGGATTGAAATCATCATCATCCTCGACGGACCCTGCGCAGGACTTTAGACGTCTGTCCAAAGACAGATTTGACAAGTGCTTCATCCTCCTCTGCTGTAGACTTCAAACACTTCAACTTCACATCGCATTCTCCTCTTATTATCCAAACTCTGACTCTCCAACGATTCCATTGCATCCCGACCCTCGTCGGTCTTCTCCTCAGGCTGAGCTCTCCGGGGTTCAAAGTTTCGATTAGCGCCATTCAGGACGACATAATCACTATTTTGAGGGTCTGTTTGAAACACGATGTGAGCCTTGCAGTGGGTGCACTTGAAGCAAAATGTATGAATAGAGATAAGATTGAGATATTTTTGTTTAGCATTTTCTTTGACCATATCAAATTTGGTGCCTTTGTATATATAATGAGCGCAGGAATTGCAGCGGACGGTCATGGGAAGCATCATCCGAACTTTGATAGAATCATTCTGTGATCTTGGAAGACGGGGTAACTTGGCGGCAACAAAATCAGGGGGATAGTATTTGTTGATCGCTTTTCTTTCTCCCATCTTATTTGTTTGTTCATCACCATTCTCAACAACAAAACAATCAACCTCAGGGGCGGAACTAGCTTTTGTGAAATGGGGGGCGAAATACATAAAAATTACTATATTTTTTCAAAAAAAAACGTGTTCAAGGTGTTTTTGTTAAAAAAAAAATTTGCAGGGGCAGTCGCTACCTCAGCCATAAGGCTGGTTCCGCCCCTGATCAACCTCAACAGTAATCGAAGGCTACTTCAAAAAGGCACGCAAAAGAATAACATAAGCCTAAATTTCTAATGTGTATGTATTTATATATAGTAATAGGATTTCTAATCCGTATAAAAATAGGATTTCATGGAATTCGTATAGTAGTAGGATTCTAATTCTTAAATCTACTTGTCAAATTACTTAAAAACCACCAATTTTGAATTACACACGCACGTTGAACAATTAAACAATTGCATATTTTTTTTTATTTTTACGTTCAATCTCTACCTTTTTTTCATTTTGATTTTTAGGTTTTCAAATAACGGGTACCAAATTGTTAATTATAACAAACATAAGAGGTCTTAGAATAATTTGCTCTTGATTTAATATAAGAGTAAATTACTGTAAAACCTGCCGTTTATATCATAATTCATATTTGGGACAAAAATAACTTTAATGTTTATTATGAGGCTCAAATGGCCACCTAATATTTTTTAAGTCTTAAAAATGACCCAACGCTACCAAAGTGTACAAATATACCTTCCATTGTTGTATTTGTTCCACTTCGATAACGTTAGGGTCATTTTTGAGAAGGTAACGGATAATTGTATGCCACATCAGCCGAGTTAACATTCATACTAGAGGTGGGCATGGACCGGTTAACCGGTCCACGAAGGTCATATGTAAACCGTTCATAGTAGTTCGGTTTTTAAAATTAAAAATCTAAACCTAAAATTTTAAACGGTTAACCATTAAATCGGTTAACCATTTAAAACGGTTCGGTTTTTCAGTTTTGCGGTTTTTAACCATGTAACCATTAAAAAATAGGATATAAAAAAGATAAAATTTACAGATAAAATTTTAAATATAGTCTAATAATTAAACTTTAATTTCCATTCTATTTAATTATAAAAATATAAATTTTATATATTTCAATTAGGTCAATATTTTATTAAGAAAAATAAAGTTATATATATATATATATATATATACTCCTAAAATAAAAATATATTGATAAATAAAATATTTTTTAAGTATATTTTTGTGTTTAGAATTTTTATGTGTGTAGATTATAATTTTTTCTTATTTGAATAATTAAAAACTTATGTATGTATATATATAATTTATAAAAATATATAGTATTATTTATAAACCGGTTAACCGGTTAACCGCGGTTTTTAAAACTCCAAAATCTAAACCTAAACCATTAACCGTAAAAATCAAAAATCATAACCTAAACCTAAACTCTTGTACCGGTTAACCACATTTTCCGGTTCGGTTTTGCGGTTTCGGTTCGATTAATCGGTTTGACCGGTTTTTTTGCCCACCCCTAATTCATACAAGCTACCGTTAGATGGAGGGTATATTTGTTCTACTATGGTAACATTATGGTCATTTTTGAGATATAAAAAACATTAGGGGGTCATTTGAGTCACAGAGTAAACATTAGGGTCATTTTGTACCTTAACCCTTCATATTTTGGCTAAAAATTAGGTCTTTCAATTTACAGGTTCATCGTCGTTCTACCACTCCGACGCGGTGTCCCTATACTTGGTCGTCCATCGCAGTCGCAAAGTGTAGGTCTTTGAAGTTGGTTCTGAATCATGATGATGTTTGCGAAATAGAAAGTAGCTAAATTAAATTTCTGGAATTTCAAATCGTGTCCTAAAATTGAAGATTGTCTTCTGTTGCTGCTCCCTGTGAAGCGTTGGGTTGGAGCGGAGCTGATCATTTAAGAACATACACGGTAAATACTTCCTTGCGCTATCATTGTTTGTATCTGCTGCTGCTTTATTGTTTGATATGGAAGGAAGTTTACATAAAACTTACCATTACCACTCTTTGATTTAGAAGGAAGTTTAGATAAAACTTAGTCTGTCTAAGATAAATTAATGCATAGCCAAATTATAAAATCATAAGGACGTTTGATAGCTTTATCACACACAATGTATAAAAATTAATAAAACACTAATAAAAGTCTGAACCAATCTTCTTCAAGTTCATAGTTGCTGTAGTTTTCATATAGTAACTGCATTTAAAATAAAATATAAAAACACTGAGTACTCAAAAACATATGAGAGAATACAAAATAAAAGCAAGTTATACTGCGTTAGAATGAGAAATTACATGTGTTGTCTTTTGATGACCAAATACCTGCTGAGCATTGGTAATTTACAACCACCACTAGCATTGCTCTTTGTTAGTGTATCTGGAGATTTACTTCAAATTTGATAAAAAGCCTTATCATCCTCGTCGTCATCACGGACCCTGCGTAGGACTTTAGACCTCTATCCAAAGACATATTTGACAAGTGCTTCATCTTCTTCTTCTGCTTCCTCTAACTTCTTCGTCTTCTCTGCCAACAGATGAAGCAGTGTCTCTGAATAAATAAGTTTGGCCTGTCTAGATTTCAAACTCTTCAACTCGTGCAGTTGATCCTCAATACGCATTCTCCTCTTATATTATCCAAACTCTCACTCTCCAACAATTCCATTGCATACTGATAACTTTCGTCCATCTCCTGAGGCTGACTTCTCCAGGGTTCAAAATTTCGATTAGCACCATTCAGGACGACATAATCACTATTTTGAGTTTCTGTCTGAAACACGATCTGGGCCTTGCTGGGGGTGCACTTGAAGCAAAATGTATGAATAGAGATAACATTAAGATATTTTTGTTTAGCAATTTGTTTGATCATATCGAATGTGGTACCTTTGTATATATAATGAGCGCAGGAATTGCAGCGTATGCTCATGGGAAGCATTATCCAAACTTTCATTGAATCATTCTGTGATCTTGGAAGACGGGGTAACTTGGCCGCATCAAAATCAGGGGGATAGTATTTGTTGATCACTTTTCTTTCTCCCATCTTATTTGTTTGTTGATCACAATTCTCAACAACAACAAAAGCAATCAACCTCAACAGTATCGAAGTCTACTTCAAAAAGGCACGCAAAAGAATAACATAACTGCGACCGGAAACGTCGCAGCCGGAAATTATTTTTTTTTTAAAAAAACATTAAAACATTAAATATATTATTTTTAATAATTTAAGTGATTTTAGGAATTTATTCGATTTAATATATATTGAATATTATTTCTGTAACTTATATTTAAATTTTTATAATCGCAGAGCGGAAAGCGTAGAGGGAAGCAATTTCTGTCCCCAGAATTAGGGGGGTGGGGAGCCCGTCACGTTATTTCGCGTAAAGTTTCTACCTCAGCTCGACGACAGAAACAACCGACACATACTTCAGATAACATCCGATAACAAACAGATGCACATGTCTGTTGATGATCTTATAGAGCCTGGTGATTTTGATAGCTCAGAGGACGAGCCAAGTGAAAAAATTTACATTTCTCGACGGAGGAAGGGTCCATGTGGTCGGTTCGTTGGCGACTCGTCAACAGGTAAATATAATTAAATGATTTTAATTAATTTAATAATATTGTTAAAAAATTTAAATATAAGTTAAATATATTTAATCTTACTTTCAGGGTCAAACAGACGACCCGAAGAGGTTGATGTGTGGACCGTTACTGGTCCAGTACCTGGTGGACCCGAGGACGACACTGTTATTCCTAGTTTTCTCGGACATGTCGCTTCTCGGCTATGGGATGGGGCGGACAGAGGCGTGCTGAAGTGTCAGAGTAGACATGAAGCTTGTCGGAAACTGAGAGAGTGGTATGAGACGACCTCAGAGGAGGTCAGGGTGCTGATAGACAGGACTGAGTTATCACATCTCCCGGATATCATGTTTGATCATTTGGATATTCCGCTCCTTTCTGCATTTGTTGAGCGATGGCAGCCAGATACAAACTCTTTTCACCTGCCATTCGGGGAGATGACCATCACATTACATGACGTGTGGCATATTCTTCGTATTCCAGTTGGTGGAGCTATGATTTCAGGTGCAATATTTTGTTATATTTTTCACATTATAATTTTGCGTTAAGATTAATTTTTATTATTAAAATGTTTAATTTGATTTTTTATTTTATTAGGTTTAATAATTGTTTAATTAGGTCACATTTTTATTTTAGGTAAATTTATCGTTATTTAGGATAATTTGATTGTTTTATGTTATTTTGTTATTTAATAAAATGTTTGGGGCAATTAGTTGTTTAATGTGGATTGTATTTTGGTTTGTGAATAGTAATTTCCTTGCAGGACTTCCCTGAAAAATGGGTGATGCTCATTTTTAGGAGAATTGCTGCCCAATTTTTTATAGAAATTTAATTTACTTATTGCGTGATATTAATTTGAATTGTTAAATTATGGTTTCAGGTCAACCGAATAAGGCTCAGCTGCAGGCTTACTGTATACAAATTTTAGGTATTCTTCCAGAGGAGCTGGTGAGTAAGACGACCAAGCATTTTGCCCAAGGAGGTGTGTTGATTGAGTCGATCATTGGTTTATGTAGGTGTGACCGTACTCCAGAGGTGGAGGCGCTAGCCTGGATCTGGTTGACGTTAGATTGCACTTTATTCGTTGAAAAGAGTGGTCATCGGATTAGACCTGCAAGCATATGGGAGGTGCGGGATGGAGTCACAGATGCGAGTACATTTTCCTGGAGTTCAGCTGCACTTGCTTATCTATATCGCCAGCTTGGAATTTCATCGAGAGGAGATTGCTCGGGTTTGACTGGATGTTTGACACTGCTGCAGGCATGGATTTATGAGTACTTTCCATGCTTTCGACCCCAGCGAGAGCGGCTGCTGATCGAGGCTCATCTACCTCGAGCTTCTAGTTGGAGTGTTACTGCGTCAGAGTGTTCAGGCATCCGGCTTCAGGCCTTGCGAGCTCGTTTAGACCAGTTGACTGCTGAGGAGGTACGTAAATTTATTAGTTAAACTTTATTTTATTACAATCGGTAGATTTTAATTTTGTTATTTTGATTTTGAACAGATCACGTGGCTCCCTTTTGGCGGCGACCCTGTTGCCAGCGTTGAGCATACTGCATATTATGGCTGGATAGCATACCGGGACATTGTCGAGCCATACATGCCTTCTAGGGTGTTGCGACAGCTGGGTTATGTGCAGACTATACCTGTGCCAATTTTTCGGCCAATGGCGGCTGTTAGGTCCTGGAATTCAATCAAATACTCTGTGGAGATGGGTGCGACAATTGCGGTTGACATGTGGACTGGTTTTCCGACCATCTCCAAGATGTCGTTGATGGGCTTTGAGGCAGCCCATGTTATTGCTGGAGGATGTCATCCAGCGTACTTGGAGTGGTACGAACGGCATTCGCATCTGCGTGTGCTTCCTGACGTAGAACTTCCACGAGCACATCCTCCTCGCTCCAACAACGATTATGTAAGTTTTTATTTTCAAATTTAGTGAATATTTTATATATTTAACATATTAAAATAACTTGTCTATATATGGTATTACAGTGGATGACGCTGCTGATTACCGAGTACGAGCATTTCCTCGAAAAAGTCCGCTCGATTACCGCCCAGCATAAACAGCACTGCAAGTTTGAGGGCACTTCGGAGTTGGAGCAGTGTACGGAGGAGGCTAGCGCTACTTTGGAAAGAGTCATGGTCGCTTGGCGTAGGGCTGACTGAGTGCTATTAGGATATGTTGTATGTTAATTTTATGAGTACGTCTTTTTCTTATTATTTACGTTTTATTTTATTAGATGTGAGTTTTCAGACATTTTATTAAATATTATGTACGTTTTTTTACTATGCAATTTTTCAGACATTTTATTAAATATTATGAACATTTTAATTTGTTAGATATGATGTACGTTTCAAAAATATTAGACGTATAATAATAAAACACACGTAATAAAATAAGGCTCCGAATTAAAATTTTACAACCAACTCAATCTGTCAGATCTATCAATCTATCTCATTTATCTCTCCTACTACCACATAAAGTATGCCAAGACGCAATAGTACGGTCCCGGTGGTCGAACCACAAGGTGGAACAGGGAAATTATCACGTAAATTCAACCTAACAAAGTGAGCACGCCGACTAATATACATTATCACTATCTCTATCAATGGTAGTGAGTGGACCTCAGAGGAATGCAGAGGCAGAACAGTACAGGAACCAAACCGCGTCTCTGGTAGTGTCCCGCCTTCTATGTAAATAACAGCTGCATTGAAGAAAGTGGTAATAGGGAACAAGTCATCCAATACCTGCATCCATTTAATAAGTCATAATTTGAATAAATTTTTTTATAAAAATTAAATAACTTAATGATAAATTTATATAAATCAGTCAAATACCTGCATCCAGTGGCGAGGGTCGCAGGATCCCCCTTCCCAACTAATACGTGTAATGGCCGCTTCTAACCCATCAACGCAAAGACCCTCATATAGGGTGGGCGACAAGTTCGTTTGCAATGTTCATTCTAGTCAGTCCTCACATCTCCTGGTCACCATATATGTAGTCCGCCACGACGCGGAATCCACAGTTGCCGTCCCCACGCACGTCCACAAGTTCTTGAACGAATGGCAAAATGAATCTCGGAATAACCTCGGCATTTTGCGAACCAGCTGCGGCAAAAAAAAAATTAAACAATATTATTACAAATAACAAGGATATTACTATAGTAGACGTATATTATCAATATTAGTAGATGATAATTTACCTGACGTGGAAGTAGGGTTTTGATGACCTTGGAAAGACTTAGGACGACCACGTTCACGGTCCTTGTACTCAAAACGACTCGGATCCCGCTTGGTTGATTTGCTCCCCTTTTGTCGACCTCTGACATTGGTCTTCACTTCTGGTTCCCTATAACTTAAGTCTTCGGGGTGAAGTCGCTCGCGAAAAATACGAGAAATATCATGCAACATTGAAGGATCCTTAGCCATGACCTCCTCAGCGATCTCGTGAAAATACTGATGATCCTCCGACCGAAAATCAGCATAATCAGCCTGTGCAGATGTGTCCATCCCACCGCCGAGAATAATAAGTGTCTTCCAAAACGGGTGAATACTATCCAGACTGATCAGGTTACCTAAAAATAACACAAATTAGCTTTCAATAACAATATTACTATTTTTAAAATTAGAATGCAATAAAAGTGTTGCGTGGTACCTGAATCTACCACTGCTCGCAGCTCACATGCACAGGGGATGTGATGTGTTGATCTAAGCACACAACCACAACGATCATAGACTTCAATACTCAATTCTCACATACACCTTAGTTCTTTCGATATTATACCCAGACAGCAATGAGACACTCTGCAGGAAACCTTATCAAATGGAAAATCGCGTCGATGGACGCCCAAAGTCCGTCGGGAGTCCTCAAATGTTTTGCTGCAAATATGCAAAACATTTATATTATTAATAATGACAACATAATTTGTATAAGTAGTAATATTAATCGAAAAAAATGCATAACAAATATCTGTCAGCTGCGACTCTATAACTTTGTCGACTTTTGTCCAGACTATGTTCAGAGCACCGGTGCTAGAGTTGAGCCACTGCTTTAGCTGAGCATGAGTGCTCTTCACTCTACACGTGGTGGTGTTTCCAAAATGTAGGACTAAGTTCATCCAGCAAGATACGAACTTCTCTGTGCACCAACCAAGTCCCCTCAATGTGCTGTATCAACTCTGGAAAAGTTTTAAACCGATCTTTGAAGGCTTCCACAGCTATTTTATATTGTTGCAAAGTTGGCGCTGTGATAATTTTCTTCCAGGTACTATTCTTGAAAATTTCAGCAAATTCTTTGTTTCTCCCACTTATTCTGTACACTCTATCTTCTACATCCTTATTTATGTGCCATGTACATAGTAGATGAGAAGTCCGTGGGAAAATCTCTGACACTGGTCTGATAGCCCCAGTTCCCGATCAGTAAGAATAGCACTCGGATGAATATGGTCCCCAATCAAGCACCTGCAGTATTACCCGATGATTTAATAAGGAATTTGAATATCATAATTTTAAAATATTAAATAACATGATTATAATCAAATACTTCAATCTCTCCAACACCTATCTGTAGCTCCCCTTTGTCTCATCCTTCATAATTGCATATGCAATTATGAAGTTCTTGTTGCAAGGAGTCATTCCAATAATCTCAAAAAGGTATTTTGTACTTGTTCGTCTTGTACGTGGAGTCCATACCGATTATCCAGTCGTACGAACGTAGTAGCCTCACTGAATCGGGATGAGCCATGAAAAGGCGAGTCACCGCACCTGTATCCTCCTCAGCAAGAGTCCAGTGCACATAATCACTCTTCTGAGCCATGTGATAAAACTGACCCACCACATCTCTACCCTCAAAGGCACACTTTCTCAAATTCTCTCTGTAGTTGTACACTTGCCTTCTTGTAGGGTTGTCAGATGGTATTTTTTTCTTTCAAAGCTGCCATAATATAATACGGCTTCGCTTGTGCCGCACACATATCCCGCACAATCTCTTTCGGCTTAGCACTCAGCCCACTCATCTGACGGTATCTCTCAGGATACACAGCTAAAGCATGGTTGTGTGTACTCGAAATACCAGGCTCCGTAAGTGCAAACCATGCAGTCTTACCTAATTTGACAACAAATTTGAATTTGCACTGACACGCCTTTGTCTTCGTATTTCTTTGTACGAATGAATCAGAATCTTTGAACGAACCTCTGTAACGCTCACCCCGAACACATCTCAGAAGCTTTTGTCTTCACTCGTTCTTATGAGACGAAATGACTAACTCAAACCCAATCTCTATAGCAATACTCTTAGTCCAACTAATTGCTTCAACATCAGTATCAAACTCATGTCCTGCATTAAACCAATCGCTGTAATCAATTCTGTCACCGCCAAAATCTTCTAAATGAACATGCACAACATAAATAATTACGTTTAACAAATCCTAATATTAACACATTTTTTTTTAAAAAAATATATTGTCGGCGGCGATATTGTACGGCGTCACCGGCGGAATGGGGGGGGGGGACGTCCCAGAGGGACATGACTTCCCAGAGGGAAGTCCCTCCTTTTGGGCCGATGCCATCTGGGCTCGTCGACCCAGAATTCAGAAATTTAAAAAAAATTAAAAAACCGTTTTTTATCTCGGAAAAGCCGGAAAAATTTGTTTCCGAACGTCGATACTCGTTACCCGACGAATTGTAATCGTTGTCCGTCATTTTAGTCGACTTTTTACGTATTTTTTCGAATGTGTTCGAATGAGTTGAGAGAATTTTTTTATGATGGTTTTGCTAGAAGGGCGAAAATGTCTTTTGTAGGCGTGGTGTTAAGTAAAAAGGGGCGGCGAATAATAAAATCCATTTTTAATATGTATATATAAATATATACTAATAGGATTCCTGATCCGTATAAAAATAGGATTTCATGGAATTCGGATAGTAGTAGGATTCCAATTCTTAAAGGCCCCTAATGGCCTGATTACTTAAAAACCACCAATTATGAGTAACTGTGCCGTTTAAACCAATTCCTGTTGAACCCTAAAAACCCGACCCAGAAAATGTCGGAACGAATCCCACCGGAACTGGTAATCGAAATACTACTCTGATCGCAAGTAGATACGCTACTACGCTTGGCGTAGCATGATCGACGATCCAGATTTCATCAGTCAACACATGAACCATTCCACTAAAACTAACACTAACAAATCCCTTTTCTTCAAAGAAGTATTTTCCGGTAACTTATATGATCTGGACCTGGATAGTCTACACCCTTGTGGTCCCATCCAATACCGTGACCTGCCGGAGGAACTGAGCGACAGATACAAGTTAGTAGTCGGGTTATGCAATGGTTTACTTTGTAACAAAAGTCTGAGAGACAATGAATTTTTGATACATAATCCTTCCACCAGAAAACACTACTCTTTTCCAAGCTTTTTTCCGTCTAATTGCACACGTCAAGAAGGGATTGGATTTGGGTATGATAGTGTCATGTGTGATTACATGATTGCTATGATCGTGCTGGTTGAGCCATTGGGTATATTCCAATCTCAGATTTTTATCGGTAATGTGAGAACAAAATCATGTATTGTTATTCAATTGCCTTACTTGGTTACTAGAGAGATTGATTATTGGGTGTTCTTGTTAATGGAACTCTGCATTGGCTTGTGGATACATTATATGATGATGGTCGTAGCGCAAGAAATGTACTTATGGGTTTGGATCTTGTAACTGAGGAATTTCAACAAGTACCGAGAAATGAGAGTGATGATATAGATATGTATATTGGGGTATTAGAAACATGGTTATGTGTTTTTGTTCATGATTTTAAAGCTGGAAAGCCTGAAATTGATGTATGGGTTATGAAAGATTATGAGGCTCAAGAATCTTGGACTAAGCTTTTTACGATCCCTTATGATGTTTTGAGCGGTAATAATTGTCAAATTGCCGCTTCTCTCGGTATCTCGAAGACGGGTTTAGAAGTTTTGTTGGAAGTGGATTGTAGCAGGCTTGTTTGGTATGAGATTGAAGGAAAAAAGGCGGTAGATATTACGGTTCAAGGATTCAAAAATACCCCATTTGTAACCCTTATTTGCTTGAGAAGTCTTGTTCCACTAGATGCTAGTGTTGTAGGATTTGATGAAGATGAGCCAAGCAATCAAAGAAGTCAAAACAGCAAACGAAAAAAATATAACTCTTCTAACTTATAATTTGTTCTTGATGATACCTTTATCGGAAAGATTTCTGTTAACTTGAATCTTGTTTGATTGTTTGTGCAGGGATGATTTCTTGTCGATGGGATTCAAGCTCAAACTGTAGTAAAAAAGATGAAAATAGTATTAAGGATGTTCAACAGGTAAATGTAGGATTTTTTCGGAACAAACTCATTAATTTGCAATGATTTGCTCTTTTAAGTTAGATACGATATGCCAATCATTTGCTGTGCAGTTAGTTAGATCGGTTTGGCCAATTCATATGGTTTAGATGGTCTTATATGACGATGATGATGTTATTGTAAATTTGCAATGAAATTGGTCTTTTTCGATTTACAGCAATCTCATATTCCAATCAACATTTTAATTTTATGTTTCTTCAGTTTAAAATCTTTTTTCTGTTAGGTTTGCATTACGAATTAGTCGAACAGGATCGATTTCACCCCCTGACAAAAGAGAGTAGGATTCTTAATTACAAATAACTAACCGTAATTAACGCTAATTAATCTAAATTCTAATTAAACCTAATTTAATACTAGCTAAAACCAAGTTCTTCTTTCTTTCTTCTTTTCTCTTTCGTGCCGCGGTCTTCTTTTTCACTCATTGCCGCTACACGAAGGATCAACGCCATCATCACGGCCGTTGCACGTACGGCGAACATTTGGAGCAGCAGAATGGTTGCAAGGACGACGAACGACCGGTTATAAGGACGACGAATGGAAGAGAACGTTAGCCGTCGGAACTAAGTTTAAATGATTTTAATTTATAATGATTTTGGTTGTTTGTTGTTGTTGGTTTCAAATTCTGAACTTACTTTTCGCGTTTAAATTATGAACGTGGTCGTTGCTGGTTCTTCCTTGGAGAAGACGACGGGGAGCAAGGCTGGCGGTTTGAAGAGCAGCAGCATAGATGACTTGAGGTTTAAATGATTGTATTTTTATTGGATATGCACATAACAGTACTGCTTATCAGTTTCTCTTATATGAATCTAAAAGTCTAAAACTCATAAGAACAAGATTATATAATTATTAATAAATATACGCACATGAGTGGTGTTTATATAACCAGTTGATTATGTATATTAAATATTAATTATAATATTTAATAAAATTTTGGTTTTTATAAATTATAGTAATAAATAATTAGAATTATGGCACGTGATATATAACCATAACTTTGATTTTTAAATTATTGATCAATAATAAAGAATTTTAAAAGATTAAAAGAATATTTTTATATATATTTAATAAATATACTATAGTTTTCTAATTATCTATTTCATGTGAAGTTCAATTTTTTCCATTTTTAAGGGATGGATGAAGTATGTTATAACATTCAAAAGGAATCGCCGAAAGTTTGCCATCGCTTCTACAATCTGAGTCAAATCTCACTTGAAAATGGTGGCTACATCGGTTCTCTGCAATTGATCTCTTGTTTTTTCTTCAAATAAGCGTATTTTCCTTCCAATCGGCTTGAGGAAGCAGTTGTTGCCGTGAAAGTCCTTTCCATTTTCATATTTTGGTTCTGAGGAAACGTCGTCTATCTATTCACGAATGGCGGCAGCTTCAAATCCAAACCGCCGCTGATTTTGATCGATGAAGGTGATGATCCACGCCGCCGCTTGGATTTTGGTCAACAGAGATTTTTTTGTTTTTTTTTTGTTTATGAACACAATTGTTATTAGGGAACAAAATGTTACTTTGTTCTTGTTTAAGCTTCTTGTTTTATGATTTTGGTTAAATGTTACTAAACATTAAATGTTATGTTTAGTTCTGTTTAGTGTTATGTTTCTTGTTGGTTAACCAATGTGTACTAATTGTAAACCAGTAATTTTGTTTTTTAATACACTAAGTTAACTTTGGGTGAACTGTTGGATGTCTTCCAATGATGCTATTGATTTTCTGTTGTATTTTTTTTTCACTTATATATTTGTAGTTGTTTATTGGTTAACCAGTGATTTACTAATGGTACACCAATAATTTTATATTTAGTACTCTGTTAGTAAACGTTGGGTTAACCGTTGGTAAATTTATAATAAAGTTTATTTTGAATAAATCATTAGTAAATTTGAATTGTGTATTTAAAACAAAATTTGTTTTAAATTTACCGTTAGTAACCTGTCAGTATGCCGCTGGTTAACCAAACTGTATTTTGTTTGAATATTGAATAAAAAATAAAAAATTTGTTAATTTTTTTTTTATTAGTTAAATATAATAATAAGTGATTACTGGTTAACTGACAGTTAACTAATTTGGTGTACTGTTAATTTTAGGATATATTATTGTTAGATTTATCTAAAAATGATTTTACGATGTTAATAGTTTTTTTATTAAATTTAATTTATTAATTAACTACATGCAAACTGACAGTATATCAGTTTTTTTTTTACAAATAAATGAATTTATATTGTGTATTCATATTTGTTGATTGTTTATGATGAGTTGATGAATTTTTTGTTTTGTTGGAATTTTTTTTGTTTCTCAAATGCTTGTTGTTTTCATTTTTTTTAATCATTTTATTTTTTTGGTTTCCCTTTTGTCTATAATTAAGGATTATTAAAGATTTTTGAATATTAATTGCTATATATTTATGCTTTGAGATTTTATAGGAGATTTTGATTCTTTTAACTACTTCCTTCCTTTTTTATAGTTGACAGTAATCCTCAAATATCATAAAGTTATTTGTGCAATTTAGAAACTTAAAAAATATGTCATCAACTTTTTTTTGGTTAACAGTAAAAATCTAATTAAGTATAACCATGTAGGATACTTATTTAAAGAAGCCAAATATAAATAAGAGTGTAGAAAATTATGAGAATCATTATTGATTCTCAAGTACTATTATCGAATATTATATTTATCCTTATCTATGTTAAAATGCTAATTTTTTTATTTTAACAAATAATTAGTTATAATGTTTTTATCTAAAGTTAATTATTTATTTAAGCTAAAATTAAATTCCTGTATAATTTTATCTTGTTTATTGAAATTAAATTTCTTGCGTGCTTGACTATTTTCTAAAATTTGAATTATTTTTATTATTATATATTTTTCTGAAATTAAATTTCTTTCATTTTTATTATTTTCTAAAATTTGAGTTATTATTTTCTTTATGTCCCCTTCACTTACACGTAACACCACTAACATGCATTCTATTTAAATCTAAAACTTGATAAATAGCATAAAGATAAATGAACACAAAGGTAAAGTAATCGGATTGGGATTCCCTCAAGTATGTTCACGATTTACACTGTTCATTACAAAATGAACGGTATAGATTAACTTGATTAAAATTGTGCTTTTTTGATCTACACCATTCATTTTGTAATGAACGGTGTAGATTGTGAACATGACCCCGTCAAGTTCAAATAAACTTGAGGGAATCCCAATCCAAAGTAATCATAATTTGCCCCAATGTAAAAGATGATTGTATCTAAAGGCTGTTTCCATAAATAACAAAAATAGTACTTTTATTTACAAAAATACGATTCCAACTTTCAATTTGCTAAATTACCATACGCAAAGAAGAATTTTACATTTATACGATTTGTATAAATAACCTTACGTCAAGCAAACCCTCATAATTTCATTTGTTTTTCTTTCTCCTCATTACTCTCTCTCCTCATTCTCTGAAATCAAATATGTTCTTTGCACTGTTCCATCTCCGTCGTTCCACCTTCATCTTGCTGTCAAAGTTATTTTCTCCGTTTCTTGTTACCATCGAAGTCATTATCTCCGCTCGCTTATTCTTATTCTTCTTCATTTTCATATTTACAATTTATTTATTTTTTTGTTTATTGTTTTTAGATGACAATAATTTTTCATAGTTAAACATGTATAATTAAAGAATATATTACTACTTTTCATGTTATATAAAAAAATTGTGATTTTATAGTATAAATTCTGTTATTTTTTCATTTTTACTGTATTTGATTATATTTATATGCTTTTTTTATTCTGCAGCACGATTTGTTGATGATGGTTGATTGCTGAATTATTTTAATGTTACAGTGTTATTGATTTTGTGTTGATATTGTGTTAATAATCAGTTGATATTTGCTTGATTTTAACATTGGCAAATAAAATAATATTTTCCGTAAAAAAACTAAAAAAATGAAAACTAAACTGAGACTGGATAATGATATGTTAGCATTGGGGAAGAAGATAAATAATAATGTTGAATTATTGTAATGTTACAAGTGTTGATATCGTGTTGATTTTGGATTGATATTTTGTTAATTTTTGCATTGGTGAAGAAGACAATAATATGTTAAACTATTGTAATATTACATTGTTGATCTTGTGTTGATATTGTGTTGACATTTGGTTGATTTTAGCATTAGCGAAGAAGAGCACGTTGTACGTGAAATAAAATAAAAAATTAAATAAAAATAATGTTAAAAAATAAAAAAATGTTAAAAATAAAAAGTAGTGTAAAAAATAATTTAAAAATTTAAATTAGTTAGTTTACTACATGATGTTAGTTTTGTGTTGATTTTATGTTGATTTTAAAACTGACAAAAAATGTAAAAAGAAAATATCAAAAAAGTCAAAAGTTAAAAATTAAATATATGATAGATATTAAATGTAGGAATATAATGGGGAAAAATAATAAAAGAAAATATTGGAAAATAAAAATTAGTATAAAAATAAAATTTTAAAAAAAAATTGTATAAAAAAAAAACTTGGTATGAAATGTAAAGATTTTAAAGGAATAATAAAAAAAATGTTGCAAAAAAACCGTATTCTATATTTAAAAAAAAACTTTTAAAAAAATTAGATATCTTACTGTGTGTTAATTCTCTTGAATTGCATAAACTGTAAATTATTTTTGCTGCTGTGTATTTTAACTCTTTTGAAAGATTGCAAGTGATTGATATGTTCCTTTCAAATTCTTTGATTTTCATGAAACATTATATACCTTTCGTTAGACTCAACAAGAACCGCATCACTCTTTGGGGGGAAAAAAAAACAAGAACCGCATATCAAATTTTTAGATCATCTCATCGAGACGATAAACAATAGCTTATAGCATCACGATAGCGAGTGAAGGTGAGATGCAATGTTAGGTTTGTTGCCCTGAAAGACGATATGATGTGGTGTTAGCAAAAATGATTTGAACTGACCAATAAATAACTACTTGTAAAAGCATGTGACAAGTTCTGAAAATCAACTTTACAGCTTTCGTCTTTGCTATTTAGCTAGTTCTTAAACATTCTTGCGGTAACCCGAAGTCCTTCTTTAGATGACTCAGTTGTCTCCTCCAAGGGTCGTTGTGTAGCTTGTAGTGTAGAATCTTGTACAAGAAATAGTAAGCAAATCAGCACAAGCAACACATAACCATAAAGTCGAGAAATTAAATAATAATAAAATGATTGTACAAGTGTGGTTTGAACTTATATGAATTTTACGCGCATTAACTTTCATTTCTTTCAAATTAATAATTTAACATAAGTGTGTTAAACGAATGTTTTTATACATTTTTTTAATCACCCAACTATTAATAAAACCAAAGTAAATTTCAAATTTTACAAGAACTTGCAGTTGGAACTTGAAATCAAGCTTCTGGAGAGAGAATAAATGTACCTGTATAAATGTTGTAAAGACATCGTCATCATTCAACTGTAAGAACTCGACCGCCCAGTCTTCCTCACGGCCAAATTCATCTTTTTGTCTCTTAGCTTCAAGCAACACAGCATCACGATACAAGAATCTCTGCCAGATTTTTTGTACATTCTTCAATTTGAATTCCTTTTCTGTCTCATTGAATCCCTTAAATCAACAAACACAACACAGTCAACTTTCAGATTACAGGGTATTTATTTTATGTAAACACGTCCATAACCAAATGAAATTACCCGAAGAATCTTTATCAAATTTGGAATTTCATCCTCACGGATTCTAACAGCAAAGCTCTCGTAGTTAAGAATATTCTCATACGGCAGGAAAATCCCATCCTGCATACAGAAAAGGAAGAAAATAATATAAACAAGCTGCTGTAATTCAAGTGCCAGAGATTAACGGCACAGAAAGCTACATGTATATACATCATCATTATGGCTTAAGAACTATATTGTACACAAACTTCCTGAGTCCAATATTTGACGTTATGTCATCTCCATTTCCGAAGATACTTCTAAAACTCTAAGATTCTATATTTATAACCTATTTCTGTAGAAATGTTATTTCGCTTCGCCAATTCCTGTATTGGCATTTTTTGTTTCAACGTTTCTGTGATACATAGCTTAAGACTAAAAGCAGATGCCTTCTGTTTCATTACTAAGATAAAAGAAAAGGATATAAGCAACTCAAATCACTATTGCAGGGCATAAAGATAGAGTAAGATCATCCATTCTGAAGCCATAAAAGGGCAGAGATTATACAACATTTACAAATAAAACCAAACAGGCATCATCGGGGTTTGCAGAATTACAGTACCTGAATGACCACAGGAATGCACCCTTGCAAAACGCTATCCTCCATGCGACCACTCCAACCATCACCAGGTAATACTCCACAGAAAACAGAACTGGCTAAATCATCATTATAGTTTTCAGAGCGGGAAGGGGTCACAATTACATCTTCTGCGTACTGTTTCCCAAGCTTTCCTTCCTTGTTAGGACTCGACCCAAACTCTTCTCCTATTTTCTGTCTGATTCCCATGCTATACCTGCATATACACACCAATGGCAACCTATCAGATCTGCAGTATTTGGAATAACTGAAATGCAAAAAGTTGATTAACAGTCTAAAATAAAACGTAAAAAACTTTAATGCAATTGGTTTCAGAATGAGGATAGGATACATAAAAGTGGCTGAACCATGTTGCTCTGGCCGAGTTATAATGTTTTTGATGAATGCATATTGACCTATTCCGGGAATTAGTTTCAGAGAGTTATCTGTTACTTACGAAGCTTCTGGCCTTCCATTAGGATATCCAGGTCCAAGATTTCCATTGAAAAAAAATAATGTATTCCGCTTCTCTAGGGGCCTGAAAATAAAATAATTTAGCTGGTAAAATTTCTGGCATTAATTTGAAATGCTAGTTCTATAATGTTCAACCAAGCAAGCAAAAGAAGAAGATAACTTTTCACTGCCTAAACACAGGAATGTCAAATAAGCGACCATCAGAAAAGGATTGGTAGATGTACCTAGCCCAAAGTTTGCTGCTCAAAGCACCAGCATCAGGACGTTTCCAGGCAGGAAGCACAAGATCTTTATCAGGATCAAAGCACGGATGCCCGCCTATTTGATCAGAAGATATTTTATCCCAGTTATCAGCCCAATAGGCGGTTGTTGAATGGTTGTGCTTTGTATTTGTATTACCCCAGTGAACCAACATCATGCTATTCCATATCTCCTTAGGGGCATAGCAAGCACCTTCATCCCATGAAAAAAACTGCCTTCAGATATAGAGGTGACACTATTAGAATATACATGAATATGCCATGGAAGAAGGACAAGACTATCAGAAACAATACCACTAACTTATATATATGTGACATAAAGGAAGCCCTTAATTACATCATACCCAAATATGGTCCCTTCCTGACGAGCGGTTCCAATAAGGATAATGTTCAGCAATGTGATCATATGCCTTTCTGTAGTATTCCAGAGTTAGAGAGCTCCTCAAGCCCTTATGATCCTAAAATTTGCCAGACCAAGAATATAAAAAATGTAAAATTTAGTCCGCTTGAATAAAAAAGCCATTTGCAAACAGTTAAAGCTAAATCACATAAACAAAAATATCATCAACAATTGTGCTGCCTGCAATATTTACATCTATTGTTTCAGGTCAGTTTTAAACAAAAGCATAACTCATGATCTACTGGATGAAAATGACTTCAGTTGACACAAACCTAGTTCTTATAGCTAGAGATAGAGAAGAAAGGCAAGTACAAAAATATTTACATCAACTGTTTTCTTTTGACATCCCTCTCGGTCTAATATTCGGAGATGTTGTTCCTAGTGAGGCCAACATCCATTGCTAAGAATTAAACACAACATGTCTTCAATTTTATAAGAAAATATCATATATATGGCCCATTTACATTTTTAGCTATAGATAATCCTCTAATATGGCAACCACCTTGCTATACCTGCACTCTGCTTACCAAAAGCCACCTCCCTTAGCCTTTAAGCTGGCTGCTCATTCTTGCAATATATCAAAATGCATTCGAGATGATCTTATGAACTCCACTAGGATAATAAAGAAAGTATGCATGTAAACCACACACAAATCTGTTGAATTTTTAATTAACAAATCCATTTTTCCCTATAATATTTTTTAATCAGTTGATGAATTTCAGTAAAACGTCATTAGTAGGAATCATATCCAAATCACATTTGAGCAAATTTCAATTCTGAGCACCCAGTATGTTCTGGAAGAAATAAAATTATATAAACTATAATTGAACACATAACCCCAGTCAAATGGGAGAGACTTTAATAAACAAGTAAAAGTATGACTGATATAAATGTGTTCGAAATAATAAAAATCATAGTTAGAGCCTCACCTAACAGTTCAAGCTTTAGAATTTCTTGTTTATTTGATATGGTATAAGAGCCTCTATGATCGAAAAGTTAGAGTACGATCATTGAGAAACCATATTTGATTAATAAATATTTGAGAACAATGTAAACAGATTTGTGCTAGTTCAAGCTTCAAACTCAATGAGCATTCACACGCAGCGGTTTGTTAGATATAATAAAACTACAGTTGGAACCTCAGCTAACGGTTTAACCTTATAAATTGATTGATTAATTGACAGGAAGAAATACTTGAACAATCAAAATCCAATTTTGGCATGCTGTGAAATGACTGGATATTAGAAAGAGTAGAGTGTAGGAATCAATTTCAGTTCACATGGATTTGGGCAGTAATGACAATATGCGAAGGAAAATTGTTATGGACTTATTCTATGGTAAGTCTTATTCAAGGAAAGAAGAATCAAGCAATTAGGTTTAAATGGCAGTTTATTATTTAATAGCTATTAAGTAGTATTATGTTTCTTATTTAGTTTGTTTCTTATTTAGTATTGTTATCTTTCCTAGTTATATTCTAATTAGGAATCTTCTTATTTAGTATTCTATTTCCTAGTTCTATTAGGAGTCTTGCTACCCAAGACTATTGTATTATATATATAGCTGTTTCAGCATATTAATAAAGACATCGAAAATTACAAACAAGTCAGATAGGCAACTCTCTCTAACGAGTTCCCGGATAGGCAGCTCTCCGTTTGAGCTCCAACAATCACCATAGCTCGAAAACGTAACAAATCAAGAACAGGACAACCTTCAATAGAAGGTCATCGCCCTGTGACTCGATCCATATCAACGGGTCATAACAATTTGGTATCAGAGCCAACAGTCATGGGGGATACACATGCTCAGATGGAACAACTTTTGGAGATGATGCGCAAACTGTCAGCAGATCACGCAGCCCTATCTGCACGTGTTGATGCCATGTCTCAGCAAAAGGAAGAAACAATCAGAAAAGAGAAGGATGTGGAGGATAGTAGCAGTCAGATTCATGGTTCCAAGCAAACTGCAAATTCATCTAGTAAAGAAGGAAAAAGTGGGGCTGTTCCGCGTTATACAAAATTAGAATTTCCCACCTACAACGGTAAGGAGGACCCTCTAGGCTGGCTTACACGTTGCGAACAGTTCTTTGCTCACCAGAAAACCCCACAAGAAGAATGGCTTGGATTGGCTTCGTTTCATTTAATCGGGACTGCTCAACTCTGGTTTGTTCATCTAGAAAAAGCAAACCCACACTTGAGATGGGAAGTATTCAAAAAATATTGCAATATGCGGTTCGGTCCACCTGTTCATAGTAATCCGGTAGGAGAGCTAATCTCACTTAGACAAACCGGGACTGTGGAAGAATATCTTGAAAAATTTCAGGGGTTATTATCCCGAACTAATTCTATAATTCCAGAACACCAAGTGGCAATAATGATGGCGGGATTATCAGAAAGGTTGCAAATTGATGTGGAGTTGGCTAAACCGGAAAATTTGGAGGAAGCTATGAGTCTTGCTCGAGCTTTTGAGAGACGTTTACAGCTGGAAAAATATTCTGAAAATCAAAAATTTGGGGCACCTCTAAAAATAACAGATGCTACAAAAGCAACATCAAGTGGAACTGCCTCAACTCTTCCTCAATTTATCAAACTAAGTAGAGCAGAGATGGCAGAGAGGAGAGCCAAGGGTCTTTGTTACAATTGTGATGAATTATTCTCACCAGGCCATCAATGTAAAAGGTTGTTTTGGATTGAGGTTGCTATTACAGAGGAAGATGCAAACACTGTTCATGATGGCAACCATAATAGAGATCCTGAAATGGCCATCATTCGAGCTTGAGGGCAAGCTCGTTTTTGGAGGAGGGGAGTGATGTTATGGACTTATTCTATGGTAAGTCTTATTCAAGGAAAGAAGAATCAAGCAATTAGGTTTAAATGGCAGTTTATTATTTAATAGCTATTAAGTAGTATTATGTTTCTTATTTAGTTTGTTTCTTATTTAGTATTGTTATCTTTCCTAGTTATATTCTAATTAGGAATCTTCTTATTTAGTATTCTATTTCCTAGTTCTATTAGGAGTCTTGCTACCCAAGACTATTGTATTATATATATAGCTGTTTCAGCATATTAATAAAGACATCGAAAATTACAAACAAGTCAGATAGGCAACTCTCTCTAACGAGTTCCCGGATAGGCAGCTCTCCGTTTGAGCTCCAACAATCACCATAGCTCGAAAACGTAACAAATCAAGAACAGGACAACCTTCAATAGAAGGTCATCGCCCTGTGACTCGATCCATATCAACGGGTCATAACAAAAATTATGATGCTAGTAAAGATAGTAGGGAAAAAAACATGTGATAAGATACATTAGTAAGAATAAGAGGGACATATTATGTCATGGAAGCATTTAGTTAGGTAAACACTCAGCTTTATTATTTTCTACTTATAGCACATATGAAAGAGTTTAACGAGTATATACATCATTATGCTATAAAACACTGGTTTCAACTGATCAAACAAATTGAGTTTGAAATTACAAACAGGATTAGTCAACAGATAATGGTTCATAGTTGATTAATTAGCATTCCAAGCCATCACATACAAACATAGAAAATCACTAAAAAAATAAAGAAATATATATATTATACGATTGCACATTTATTATTGCATGCAGAAATAATAGCTTTAGAGAGTAACCTGCAAACTCAAATGGGGAGCATCATCTGCACGTGTTATAATGCAAGAATCAAGAACAGGAACAAAGAAAAAATCAGCTTCTTCTCCATTTAAAGTTCTATATGGACTGGCTAAAAGACTTTCATACATTGCCATCTGCAGTCATTGAGATACAAATCTGAGCTAAAACTAATGTTACAAGCTAACTTGATGTCAATCTCAGTTTAAAGCAATACCTGTGCACCATAAAGCTGCTCAGTCCAATTTGTAGCATTCCTATCGTCATAAATTCTGTTTATGCATTCAAACTTGAAATGCCGGCCCTATAATACATAAAATGAGTTGTCAAATGGATAATTTTGGTCCTAAGACAGTAAAATGTGTCAAGAAGCGAAAGTAAAACTGAATTTACCTCAAGAAGTAGACTGTTGAAGTCAGGTGGTAGATCATAAATGTAAATAAGGGGCCTTTTCTTCTCGACTGCAGCATTGAGATTGACAAGTTTCTGGGTGAGATTTGCATTATCGGGAACATCAAGCAGAGCAGGTCTGAGCCATTGAGGCCACTTGCTTACCGATGAAAGTACTGATGGAATACTGCAGTCTGTTCCATACCAGCCATTATCACACTGAAAAATAGCATAAATATAATTGGAAACTAGGTAGTAATAAACCAAGAGTGACATAAATTCATCCAATGATAATATCATTTACACAGTATAGCTTTTCTCTTCAAATAAAATATCAATGGAACTCAATATGACAAATTTTCCTCATATGGCCTGATAAGCTTTTAGCATTTATTCCTATTAATTGCAAGGATATATCCATTTCCACAAAAACCAAAAGCATGATAGTATCATTTTTATTAAAAAAAAACATGTTGCTTCAATATATTATTCATCAAGATTAAAAAGAACTTGTGAGGCAACTTAAAGGGGGCAGGAATTCAATTGCATGATCAAATAGACGAGTTCTAAATCTGTAGGTCATAAGTTTGACTCATGGAAAGAGCCTCTTCATGAAAAGCAAGGGAAAGGCTGCGTACCAATTCTCCCACCCTCCCCCGCCCCCCTACTCCCGCAATATAATGGGAGCACTTTGTGCACAGGGTCCCTTCTTTTTAATCTAGCTGTAATTTTGACAGCTTAAAAGATTAATACTTGATATGATGCATTAATAGAGTAATGTTGTGAAAATGTGGCAGTGAGTTTGAAACAGCTCTATGCTGCTAATGCAGCTATTAAAGATATAACACGCAAAGCAAGACATGATAGAATAATGACACTCTTCATCCTGTAGTGAAGACGCTTTTTAGAATAGCATATGTTGTAACATTGTTGGAAAATCAGAATTTAAGATTGTCCAGTTGACTTCCACTATAGAAGTCAAGGGCAGTCAGCCTTCTGATAATTCAATACTGAGATTGAACCCTTAACCTTCCCAGGCCAACTATACTAACAACTAAATTAACAAACATTTAGTTGGAAACATCCAAATGATGTTAATAATATGAGAAACAAAATAATACGTTGAGACTCCAGAGCCTTGTAAAGTTCCCACATTTAATGAATATATATTATTACGTCATCATTCTCTACTATTGCAGATATATATGAGAAAAGGACCTTTGATTATTGATCTACATTTACTACTCCGAAGAAAAGCAACTGCCATGGTTGAAACAAAAAAAAGCAACATGTTTACCTGACAAAATCCGCCACGGCAATATCCATGTCCAGAGCATTGATTGATGCAAATAGATTGTACAGGCACTTCACAGAAACGCCCAAAAAGACCGTCATATTTGCAGTCACATTCCTCTTTAAATTTCACCTTTGAATCATATGCTTCCTGTGGGTCCACATTACACCATCCTGGTTTGCTTTTATTTGTTGTAAGAATATTGTCCAAATCAGCCTTCCCCCAGTCAACCCAAATGGGAGCACCAGGTTCAGAAGGTAAGCTGAAAAGGAGATTTAAGGAATCATGACTAATAAGGTTGTGGATAGAACATATAAACCATATCCTATGAAATGTTTTGACTCACTTCACTTGGAATCCACATGTCTCTGCCGCTGGACGATTGGGGTACTTTGTACCTTCTCCACAGAAGCACATTGCTCTGGTTGTATCACAATAAGCAGAGCAAATTGATACAACCCACCGCCCATATGGTAGCTCTGGTGTTTTCGGGTAATTACATTCCAATTGCAATCTCTCAGAGCACTCTTCCCCTGTTCCACCAGCAACAGTATAAGGTAAAATGTGAATGTTACTCAAAACACTCTCTTTGTCGACCCTAATTTCTTTGTATACTCTTTCCTTGCAGACAAATAAACCAAATTTCCATTGCTTCTAACGAGTGTTATTAAGTTGCAACTATTCAAAATTCATAGATTTTCACTATGCATATTGCCGTCAGAGAAATATAAATGCCAATTAGACTTGTAAATTTTTGGATGGATGTAGCAGAAGTTCGTATTTTGCAAGCTCATAAATCAAAGGTAATAAACAAAAATTCTTTTATGTTCCAGTGCTCCAACTTCCAAATAAATTTCTATTCATTTAATTATAGCTGTGACAAACTTATTGCTCTGGATCTGATTATGATTACAATCATATGCATAACACAACTATTATAAAATTCTAATTGCTGCTTCACATCCAGCACATGCAACAGAAACTAAGCCTGGTACAGAAGGGGGAATCACATTATTCACAAGTGTTATAAAGAGCAAAAGAGAAATAGACTCACCACTAAATCCATGAAAGCATCGGCATACTCCTAATTCATGGTTACAAACACCTTGACCATTACAATTATTAATGCAGTTCCTGCCACCTATAATCTGCCAACAAAACAGATGATTAAATATAGATGAAAATTCATAGACTGAAACCAAACTATGCATAAATACATCATTAATAATCAATCCCAAGTAGCCTAAAGTTAATAATAATTAGGAAAACATGAAGATGACAAGTTCTTAAACAAGATATGTAAACTGATAGAACAATATTAAGTTGAAGCAAAATGGAATAACACATAAAGATTCAATTCTGCTTTCATTACCTCCGTAACTTTGACTTCTTTAGTAATAGAATCACAAGCAGAAAGCCACTGTCCAATCTCAGCCTTCCATGGTGCATCATGATAAACAACTCCCCTATGTGAGTCCAAAGGAAATCTAAGATCTAAAGCAATACTTGGTCGTATATTTTCTCGAAATTGTTCAGTCTTCCCTTCATCAGATCCATTAACAGGAATACAATAATTTTGAACTTGTCGAGCAGCAAAATAATCAAAGGAAGGAAGCACAGGAAACAAGAAAATATGAACTACTGAAAACAATGCTACTACAGAAGCAACAGTAGCTATAAAATACCACGACGATGCGCCGCTCCATTTCTGAATCGATATCATTATCCACCAACAAGAAGAGATTTATTCTCCTCAACTTATATGAGCAAATATCTTCCTATTTATTCACTAAGCTCTCTACACAAGCAACAACAAAATGCAAATAGAAATTCAATACAATTATAGCCAATAAACCAACAAATCAAAAAGTTTCTACTTTCAAACATACAACTTAAAGAAAATTTAATATAATTCTGAAATCTGTCAATTACAGCTGTATTGTCTAATTTGAGAAAAATCATGTGAAGGAACTTAAAATTGAATCAAGTCTTCAAATATATGCTTTGCATGGAATAAAATCATATCCAGAGCAAAAAAAATCATCTCACTTTTGGCATTGATTCATTTTCATTCTGATTATACCAATAAACTACCTTATTTAAACGTTAAATTTTCCAAACATGAGAGCAAATTCAATTTCATTTAATTTTTTGCCATTTCTAGACTCTCCAAACAATAATTTAAAGTCATGCATAGGTACACTACAAACACAAATTCAAAATTGAAAAAGGACCTGGTCAATAAAAAAATCAAAATTAGAAAAAAAAAGCCAGTAGAAAATTCAAAATTAACTAAAGTTGATAAATAAAAACAGCGTAACTGACCTTGAATTGGACAAGAAATTGCGCCACATATAACTAAAGAATCTGGAGAAGAAACCGAAGGTAAGAAATTTGAATACGTTTGAAACAATTTTGCATAAAAAAACCAGAGAGAAAGTGTAGCTGCACATTAATAACAAATGAATTGAAGGAAAAGTTATGAATTATATAATAAGAAAGATTCGAGTTTGATAACAAACAAAAAATTTGGTAATCATGAATTGATTGATTAGGAGACCCATTAAATATTTAAATTACGAATTTGCAATTGGCAAATGATGAAGCCGCCATGTTAGTCACTTGTGTCTTTTTTTTTGTCAAGATAAATTTTCACGCAGTTTGCAATTTCAATTACTGTTTTTCTATATTTAATTATGATTTTTACATATTTTTTTTGATTCTCTTGTCCATAGCAGCATTTATTTTTTTTTTAGGTACAGCAGAGCCGTGTTCGAGAGCTGCTCGTCTAAACATATAGCTGATTTCGAATTTGGTTAGATCTTACAAATAGAGTCAGTCATCTAATTAAGTTAGGAAATGCATTTTTTATCGATTAGACAACCTCATACACTTAGGTGAGATCATCATGCATCACCAAAAGACCATGTTCAATGGATACTTTCAAAATTCAGGCTAATAATCACCCATGACCCCTGAACTTTAGAGGTACGGGCGCTAAACCCCCTGATGTCTAAAAACGGGCGCTAAATTCCCTGATCTTTGTGGCGGCGCTCACAAAACCCCCTAAGCCCAAAAAAAAACCCGAAAAATGACCAAAATACCCTTAGCGCCGTCTTTTCTGGTCAACTGACATTCTTAAAAAAAAATTGACAGCGCCACGTTATCTGCCACGTCAGCAAAAAAGAAATTAAAACACCTAAAATACCCCAACTCAATCCAAAACAACTAAATCCAACCCAAACCAACTCAATCTAACCTAATTCAATCTCTCAAGTTTGTCATTGTGCATTGATCTAACCCGCTTGAATTCAAACATATGCGGATAGCTAGCTCGTCACATGGACAAGTTTCTCTGTAAATCATCACTGGATACTTCAGTTTCTCATCACTTTTTACCTATTCCGAAAATAGGTGTCTACATTAACACCACATGAAATTACAATTTTTTTAATGTGACATCTGTCATAGAAATAAAAAATCGCATCGATAATTATAACTAAAATTATTACTTTGATATCATTCACTTATCCAAAAAAAATTCGATTATTTGCTAATAAGTGGGTGAGTAAATGGATGATCATAAAATGGCTAATAAATTCCTATATCAATATTAATTTCAATCATATCAAAACAAATTCTCAAATCAAATGAATTATAACTCAAAATTATATGTTCACCAGCCAACTTTCTAAGGTTGTGAGATTAAATCATAAAAGCGTATTAAATCATGCCTCTCTAAAATGGTTGCTAATTTACTATAGGTTTCGAACCAATCAGTATGGCGTTTGAGTCAATATATTACGTTGCATGACATATACTACTACTATTGTTTACTAACTAAATACTCCTGCATTGTAAAATAATATTGATGCACATATAAATAGCTATTTAATATACAATTGCGGGCATATTAAATTTTTTGACTTGTTCCATGGACCAATAGATTTGTTTTTGTCTTTGGAACATGTTACATTTCTAACATAATACCTAGATTTTAGTGTGAATCTGAATTCAAATTTTATGTGATCTCTCTTTAAAATAAGTAAGAGTTGACATGTTAGTATATGTAATGTAATGCAACATGGTGGGTGAAATATATTATAAGTATGATGTTTAAATGCAAGTTTAAAATTGTGGAGATTTTTGGCTGTGGGTTTTGTTGACTTGATAATTGATTTAAAGAATCATGCATTCTGAATCTGATAAACAAGTAATTAATTGACTTTCCCAAGTCAGATGAATAAGCATGTTATACTACTAATACTAGTATTATTTTTTAAATGCAGATGAAGGGAGAGTTTCTAGACGACAATTTAATTACAAATTTAACTTTTAAGTTCTTTTTTCTTTCAAAGGTAAATAATCAAAATAAATACTATTATATTCCTCTCAAAAAATAAAATAAAATATATACTACTAAATTACATCACTAAATCAAGTAATATATAATTGAAAATTAAATCGAACAATTAATTTATCTGAAAAAATATACATATAAAATTCAAATTGTGAAAATTTACTGAAATTGTTGGCATCTTTAGAATTTTTATTTTCAACATATTTTGTATTAAATATATTTGAAATTGTTTGCATCTTAAAATATGCCAACAATCCTGTGGAAATGGTTGTTTTTGCATCACATTTGCACACCCTCTAAGAAGCTTCAAATCAAGTTGCTCTATCAAACAACTAATGGTGTATTAGTCAAAAATAAAATATTAAAATGTTCTCAAGTGAGACATTACAACATGCAATGCTGACAAATTACTAAGCAAGACCTATATATATATATATATATATATATATATATATATATATATATATATATATGGGGAGTTTATTACAACCCGGGATTTGGTCAAAAGAATTGTAATACTTTCATATAGCTAACATTTGAAAAATCCACTCTTTTATGCCTAATAATCTATCGGGCTAATTATTTAAAAACCACTCCCGTTAAATTTTTTTCGTTTATACCCTATTGCTAGAAAAAAAACTATGTTTACCTTGTTTTGGATTTTTAGGTTTCACCTCTACTTCAAAAAGGTATAATTGACGATTTAATTGATTTAAAAACAACTAAATAAAAGGATTATATCATATTTTTTTCTATTTAAAAAAATACAAACAAATTCTTCAACTTTAAAAATGTTCAAATTAATCCAAACAATTAATTAGTTTTTTAAATTATATAAAAAAAATACCGACATGCGGCCCACCGAAGGAGATGTCGTTGCTCCTTCAGATATGAGAAGGAGCAGCAGCATCGAGCTGCTCCTTCTCTTCATGATGGAGAAGGAGCAGCTGCTCGTTCTCCAGATCTTATAAAAACTAGGGTTAATTCCATAAAAAGTCACGACCTTTACACGAATTTTCATTTTAATCACGACTTTTAAAAATTGCCATAAAAAACCATGACCTTTCATTTTTTCAAATCTGTCACCGACTATTTTTTCCGGTGAATTTTACCTTTCATTTTTTTTTCAAGTCTGCCGGATTATGGTGGCCACGTCATCAAAAATACACATAAAATTGATTTGGTGATAGATTTGGAAAAAAAATGAAAGGTCGTGGTTTTATATGGCAACTTTTAAAAGTCGTGATTAAAATGAAAATTCGAATAAAGGTCGTGACTTTTTATGGAATTAACCCTAAAAACTAATACCTCAACCACAACATGCAGCAGCCGCCATCCAGCCATGATGCTATCACGCCGCCGCAAAGTTTCACTAAAAATACATCCAGTCGTGCTTCTATCATGGTGGCAATCGATTTCATCGGATAATTGATTTTGTAGGTCACTAAACTTATTGAATTTATTGAAATAATCACTGAATTAAAAAAACGCTACAAAACTGATCATCAAACTATGCACTTTGTAATACATGGAAGTCACTCGCTTCATTATGGCCTATTTTTGCTTAGGTGGACATCTGAATCCTCAAACCCTTTCTTTCATCTGCCTCATTGCCGCTACGTCATCTTTTAATTTACTAAAATTTAAATTTCCCGTTTTTTATATTTTTAATAATATATCAAATTTTAATAAAAAAAACTAAGGACCTTTTTCTTCCCTTTTACCATTTTAACCTAATTAGAATTAATTAAAATCTTTTTTTAATTTTCTTGTCTTCTACTCCTTCACCAACGGTGAATCACCATCTCCACCTTGCCACCGCCGCCAACGGGAGGAACAACAACCTTTTACCAACGACGAATCCTGCTAAAACGCGTTGCGGTATTTATTGACACCGCCGCCGTTATCCTAGCCTCCACTATCACAATTAGATCAAATGTTAGCACTGAAATCATTTCCACCTCGCCACCAGCAGGTGCCGCCATGGGTTGAACTAGATCTTAAATCTGGTGAAAACGGTTACTCTCATATGGTGCTTGTTCAAATCTCCATGTGTAATGAGAAAGACGTAAGTCTTTAATCCTTACTTGCATTTTATTACAATACTTGCTTTTCTGTTTTAGATTAAGGGTTTCACTTTTAGCTTTTAATTTTGACATGTGTTGTTTAGGTATGGCGGCGGCTCTTGGTGATAATAGAAGATGGTGGAATTGTTAAAAAAAAAATTAATTTTGTTTAAAAATTATATGTAAAAATTAAAGGGTGCAAATTAATTTTTTCAGGTGATGTGGCTTGTGATATATGGTGTAAATAAAGTCCGGCTGTCACATTGGATAAATTTGACCGGTATCCATTAAGTGACTTTCCTATACTACAAAAAGCAAAGTTTGATAATCAGTATGTAGCGTTTTTTAGTTCAGTGGCCATTTTGATAAAATATGTAAGTTGAGTGACATGCGGAATCAATTACCCCGATTTCTCCACAATAAACCCATATTAAAAATAACACAACAATCTCAAAATTTACCAGCTTAAGGTAATGAAATTTGACTAACTCATAATGCAAACTACCATCCCACCACCAATCAGGCTAATTACTAAAACAATAACTGTAATCAGATATCTCATTCACTTGGATACCAGAAGAAACAGAGTAAAAACAAAGCATCTACTTTATAAGATCTGGTAATTAATTAAAGAGTTCAAGGTCGAAAAGGGTATGTTTTTGAGAAAAAAGAAGGCGAGAGTGATCACCAAATTGGATATAATAAGACTTTGGCCGGGACACCTTGGCCAATAAAATCATTCAAATCAATTCCTGGGCAATGTATTCCAGCAAAAGGCTTTTACAGCAAAAACATAGTTTCATTCTTATTAGAAAAATTAATCAGGATTTAATCTATTAGGGACATAAATACTGCAGATGGAAAATGCAATTGATTAATGATGAGTTTAAAGCGATTACGTCCAAATAGATGAATTGTCAGTACTGATACAAAAAAAACAGTAGTAAAATGATGCTAGTGCTGCAGAATTAGTTTGATAGAGAAAATATGTTGGTCCAATTCAAAGTTATTCATTTACAGATTGATCAAATGGGCATTCTCCAACAATAGGCATAATTTGTTCTTCTCTTAATTTGAGCAAAATGTTAATTACTCCACACTAATCCATCAATTCTGGATCTTAAAAGCTCAAATAATTGATTAACGGACAATTAAACTGCATTTGATAATTCCAACAGAAAAGAGATTCTGAATTGAAGAAACATAAGATTAAAAAGCAGATTGAAATATGAAAGTGATATAAATCGGGAAAAAAAACAATTCCATTGCAAATCCACAATATATATAAGACTATCTAAACCATAAGTATTGGCCAAACCGATCTAACTAACTGCACAGCAAATGATTAGCATATCATATCTAACTTAAAGAGCAAACCATTGCAAATTAATGGCAAAACAGAGTTTGTCCCGGAAAATTCTACATTTACCGGTTGGACATCTATAATATCTTCATCATCATTATATACAACTATCTAAACCATAAGTATTGGCCAAACCGATCTAACTAACTGCACAGAAAATGATTGGCATATCATATCTAACTTAATGAGCAAATCATTGCAAATTAATGAGTTAGTTCCAAAAACTCCTACATTTACCTGTTGAACATCCTTGATACTATTTTCAGTTCTTTTTTTACTACAGTTTGAGCTTGAATCCCATGGACAAGAAATCATCCCTGCACATACAATCAAACAAGATTCAAGTTAACAGAAATCTTTCAGATAAAGGTATCATCAAGAACAAATTATAAGTTAGAAGAGTTACTTTTTCTTCTTTTGTTGTTTTGAATTCTGTGATTGTTTGAGCTTATCAACATCAAATCCTACAACACTTGCATCTAGTGGAACAAGACTTCTCAAGCAAAGAACGGTCATAAATGGGGTATTTTTTAATCCTTGAACGGTAATATCTACCGCCTTTTTTCCTTCAATCTCATACCAAACAAGCCTGCTACAATCCACTTCCAACAGAATTTCTGAACCCGTCTTCGAGAAACCGAGAGAAGCAATTTGGCAAGAATTAGAGCTCAAAACATCAAAAGGGATCATAAAAAGCTTAGTCCAAGATTCTTGAACCCTGTATTCTTTCATAACCCAGACATCAATTCCAGCTTTAGAATGATCCACAAACACGCATAACCATGTTCCTAAAACCCCAATATACATATCAATATCAAAACTCTCATTTCTCCCAGGATGCGATACTTCTTGAAATTCTTCAGTTTCAAGATCCAAACCCATAATTACATGTCTCGCGCTACGACCATCATCATAGAATGTATCCACAAGCCAATGCAGAGTTCCATTAACAAGAACACCCATATAATCCCTCCGTATGCTAACCATGTAAGGCAATTGAGTAACAGTACATGCTTTTGTTCTTACATTACCGATAAAAATCTGAGCTTGGATTATACCCAATAGCTCAACTATCACAATCGCAGCAACCTTGTAATCACCGGTGACACTATCATACCCAAATCCATGCCCTTCTTTACTAATGCAATTAGACGGCAAAAAGCTTGGAAAAGAGTAGTGTTTTCTAGTGGAAGGATTCTGTATCGAAAAAACACCGGTTCTCAGACTTGTGCTACAGAGTAAACCATTGCATGACCCCACTACTAACTCGTATGTGTTGCACAGTTCCTTCGGCTGGTCACGGAATTGGATGGACCCACTGCGATGTAGACTATCCAAGTCCAGATGAAATAAGTCGCCGTTAGTTACTCCTTTGAAGAAAAGGGATTTGTTAGTGTTAGTTTTAGTGGAATGGTTCATGTGTTGACTGATGAAATCTGGATCGTCAATTATGCTACGCCATTGTTTTGAGACTGACCTGCAGCGTAGTAGCGTGTCTACTTGTGACCGGATCAGTATTTCGGTTACCAGTTCCGGTGGGATTGGTTCCGACATTTTCTGGGTCGGGTTTTTAGGGTTTAGCAGGAATGGAGCAATGGTTTAATAAACGGCAGAGATACTCATAAATTGAAATAATAAAGCAGCAGCAGATACAAATAATGAAAGCACAAGACAGTAATTACCGTGTATGTTCCTAAATGATCAGCTTCGTTCCAACCCAACGCTTCACATGGAGCAGCAATAGAAGATAATCTTCGATTTGAAATTCCAGAAATTTGAATTTACCTACTTTCTATTTCGCAAAGATTCTCATGATTCAGAACCAACTTCAAAGACCTACATTTTGGGACAGGTGCGCCGGAGACAAAGAACGACGATCAACTTGTAAATTGACAGACCTAATTTTTAGCCAAAATGAAATGACTACACTACTGTAAAGGCTTATGTGGCATCCACATGTACATTTCGAACCTATACCCGCAACGAACAGACACCGCGTGCCATACACGGAGAGAGGCTCTCTTTTTTTTACATTAAGTAGTAGTGTAGAATATGAGAAATACTTGCATGAACCTAGTTCGCCACGTAGGATTATAAACCATCCATTTATCATATGACACGTGGCAACAATAAATATATTAACCAATTAATAAATATCACATTAATTCACATTAAAAGCTAAGCAATTAATGTGATATTTATTGATTGGTTAATACATTTATTGTTGGCACGTGTCACACGATAAATGGATGGTTCATAATCCTACATGGCGAACTAGGTTCACCTAAGAATTTCTCGTAGAGAGAATATAGGTTAATGTCACAAAAATTCACACACTTTACAGATTTTTTCGGGTAATTGATTCTAGGGGTCATTGTACTTTCTAAAAATTGCAAAATAGTGACCGAACTTCAAAACGTAACAAAATGGTTACTAAACTCTCAAATATGTGATTTTGGAAGGTTTTTAAGTGTTTTACGGTCAAATTATACATGTGTAGTAATCAAATTTTGATTATTTATGACAAATAATACCTTATATTTCATATATACATACAATCAACAAAAAATCGACTCGAAATATTTTTCTTCAGTGACCAAAAATTCTTCTATGTTAACATAACCAAATAGTACAGTAACTAAAATGTTACGTATTGAAGTTCGGTCACCATTTTGCAATTTTTGAAAAGTACAGTGACCTCCAAAATCAATTACCCAGATTTTCTCATTTTATTCACGTTATTTAAAAGTCGTCATTTCTTACACGAACTATTTATTTTTTTCAAATTCATACACTGTTCAAATCCAGTGAAAATTGTTGAATTGGTAACCAAATAGCGACATGCCATAATGACTCTGATAATGACACGTCAACAATTTTTGCCGGATTTTTGAACGATGTATGAATTTGAGAAAAATTGGTAGTTGGTGTATGAAAATAACGATTTTTAAACAATGTGATTAAAATGAAAAAACGTGTAAAGTTGATGAATTTTTATGATATTACCCCTAGATTATATTATGAGAAAATTACTCTGAAACCATCACATATGTTATAATTCACGCTTTAATCTCTCATATTTAAAAAATCAAATGATATAGTCTTTTAATTTTGTTTCTATCAACAATTTAATTTCTTCCTTCATTTTTAATATTAGCCGACTAAAGTCAATGAATTTAGGGGTAAATCAATTTTTGAATATGTGGCACGAAATTATTGACGGAAACAAACATGAGAGGAAAAATCGTTTACACAAATAAAAGTGAGGGACGAAATCGTTGACGGAAATAAAAGTTAGAAACTGTATTATTTGTTAACTTGATTGACTAATACAAAAAATGAATGAAAGATTTAAATCGTTGACAGAAATAAAGGTGAGAGACCGTATCGTTCGAGTTTTAAACAGGATAAACTCCAGTATGAATTATGAAAAATTTGGAAGGCTTGTAATAATTTGCTTTTATATTAAATCAAAAGTCAACACATTACAAATAAATCCGAGGGGAACAAAAACCCACCGTTTAGAGTTAGAAAATGAAAACGATGCCTAGGATTTTTTTATCGAACAAAGGGTCAACGCGCCCCCTGAATTTGTGATACGGGGTCATCTAACCTAATTTATACTTTTTGAGCAACTAACCCCAAAACTCTTTATTTTTGAGTCAAATAACTCCATAATTTATATTATTAATTTAAATAATAGATTTAGAATAATTATATCGCAGTAATTAGGGAAATATCTAATTACCTTTTTGCATCCATCGCCTCCAATTTATATTTTACACATTTTAAAAATATAATATGGGTTATTTGACCCAAAATTGAAGAGTTTTGGGGTTAGTTGATCAAAAAAGTACAAATTGGGTTAGATGACCCCGTGTTACAAGTTTAGGGGGCGTGTTGACCTTTTATTCTTTTTTTATCCATAAATATAGGGAGAATGTACAAATACAACCCTAATGTTTCCCTCGTGTCTCATATATGATCATAATGTAAATCAAAAAAACAAAAAGAACCTTAATATTGTCAGAACCTATTATTTTGGCACCTCATTTAGTGGTCCGATCTGAAAAGAAAAAATCGGATCTTTTGGTTGGACCGGCATAAACCGATTAAAACCGGATGTTGAACCGGATTGAACCAGTAAAAAACCAGTGAACCAAAGTTTTATTAAATTTTTTTAAATTTATTAAACCGGTTGAACCGGTCATTGAACCGTTTAAACCGGTTGA